>NW_028270183.1:22936389-23236389 GCF_037043375.1 Chiloscyllium plagiosum | reverse complement strand
AAAGACGACAAATAGCAGTGGACCCGAAAGAGATCCTTGCGGTACACGACTAATAACTGAACTCCAGGGTGCACATTTCCCATCAACCACCACCCTCTGTCTTCTTACAACTAGCCAATTTATGATTCAAACCGCTAAATCACCCTCAATCCCATGCCTCCATATTTTGTGCAATAGCCTACCATGGGGAACCTTATCAAACACCTTACTAAAATCTATCAACATCACATCAACCATTTTACTTTCATCCACCTGGTCCTGTTCTCAAAGAACTCAATAAGGTTTGTGAGGCACGACCTATCCTTCACAAAACAATGTTGACTGTCCCTAATTACCACTAACTTATTCCTCTCTGTATGATTATAAATCCTATCTCTTATAACCTTTCCCAATACCTTTCCCACAACCGAAGTAAGGCTCACTGGTCTATAATTACCAGGGTTGTCCCTCTTACCCTTCTTGAACAAAGGAACAACATTTGCTATCCTCCAGTCTTCTGGCACTATTCCTATTGACAATAACGACATAAAGATCAAAGCCAAAGGCTCTGCAATCTCCTCCCTGGCTTCTCAGAGAATCCTAGGATAAATCCCATCTGGCCCAGGGGACTTATCTATTTTCACACTTTCCAGAATTGCTAACACCTCCTCCTTGTGAACCTCAATCCAGTCTAGTCTAGCACCCTATATTCTCCTCGACAACATTGTCTTTTTCCAGTGTGAATACTGATGATAAATATTCATTTAGCACTTCCCCATCTCCTCGGACTCCGTGCACAATTCCCACTACTATCCTTGATTGGCCCTAATCCAGTCATTCTTTTATTCCTGACATACCTATAGAAAATGTTATGGTTTTTCTTGATCCTATCGACCAATGGCTTCTCATGTTCTCTCCTGGCTCTTGTTGTAGGTCTTTCCTGGCTAGCCTGTAACTCTCAAGCATCCTAACTGAGCCTTCACATCTATCCTAACATCTTGAGAAGAGATTCAACTCCCTTAGTAAACCATAGCTCCATCACTCGAACACTTCCTCCCTGCCTGACCGGTACATATTTATCAAGGACATGCAGTAGCTGTTCCTTGAATAAGCTCTACATTTCAATTGTGCCCATCACCTGCAGTTTCCTTCCCCATCCTATGCATCCTAAATATTGCCTAACTGCAGCGTAATTGCCTTCCCCTCCAGCTATAACTCTTGCCCTGCGGTATATACCTATACCCTTCCATCACTAAAGCAAGCATAACCGAATTGTGGTCACGATCAAAGTGCCCACCTACCTCTACATCTAACACTTGGACAGGTACATTACACAGTACCAAATCCAATGTGGCCTCTCCCCTTGTTGGCTTGTCAACATACTGTGTCAGGAAACCCTCCAGCACACATTGGACAAAAACTGACTCATCTAAAGTACTCAAACTACAGTATTTCCAGTCAATATTTGGAGAGCTGAAGTCCTGCATAACAACTACCCTGTTACCGCCGCTCCTATCCAGAATCACCTTTGTAATCCTTTCCTCTGCATCTCTGGAACTATTTGGAGGCCTATAGAAAACACCCAACAGGGTGACATCTCCTTTTGTGTTTCTGACCTCAGCCCATACTACCTCAGTAGACGAGTCCTCAAAAGTCCTTTCTGCCACCATAATACTGTCCTTGACTAATAATGCCCACACCTTTTACTATATCCTCTGTTCTTAGTGAATCATCTAAATCTCGGAACCTACAACAACATTCCTGTCCCTGCTCTATCCATGTCTCCGAAATGGCCACAACATTGAAGTCCCAGGTACCAACCCATGCTGCAAGTTCACCCATCTTATTCCAGATGCTCCTGGCGTTGAAGTAGATACACACTTCAAACCACCTTCCTGCTTGCCAGTGCAACCTTGAAAGCATAATTCTGACCTCACTGCTCTCAACCTCCTAGACACTGGAACTACAATTTAGGTTTCTATCCCCCTGCTAAATTAGTTTAAACCCTCCCGAAGAGCATTAACAAACATATCCCCAGGATATTGGTATCCCTCTGGTTCAGGTGTAGATCATCCTGTTTGTAGAGCTCCCACCTACCTCAGAAAGAGTCCTTATCATCCAGGTATCCAAAACCCACCCTCCTGCACCATTCCTGTAGCCACTTGTTCAACACCTCTCTCTCCCTATTCCTCATCTCGCTAGCACATGGCACGGGCAACAAACCAGAGTTAACAACTCTGTTTGCTCTAGCTCCAAGCTTCCACCTTAGCTCCCGGAATTTCTGCCTTAAAACTGCATTCCTTTTCCTACCTATGTCATTGGTGCCAATGTGGACCACGACTTGGGGCTGCTCCCCCTCCCCCTCAAGGATCCTGAAAACAAGGTCACAGACATCACTAACCCAAGCACCTGGGAGGCAACACCAGACAAATGGTGATTTCAATCAGTGCAAGTCATTTGATTGGTATGCCTCTGTGTTTAAACTCCTTCCACAGACTACCCCTTCCCTACAAGCTCTTGCACATCTCCAGCCATCTTCACCCATCAGAGGAGTCCACAGGTTTAGCTGCTAGGCCCCAAGCTCTGGAAATGTGTCCCTACACCCCTCGGTTAGTCTCTGTTCTTCTTAAACCTGTCTTTCCCTAACCAATCCATTTCTCTTTGTGTACTTGACATCAAAATATCTCTCAATATAATTAATCTGTTAAACATTTTGTGATGCTTTACAGCATTAAAATCTCAAGTCATTTCAGATTAGAAGCATTGCATACGGTCTACAAAATGAATTGCAATAACTCACCAAGGTAGTTCCCAAACTAGGTCAGCAGATATATAGGTTTGTCACTAAGCCAAACTTCATCCTGATTTGTAAATGATGATTGCTGCTGGGTTAAAATCCTGAAACTCTCCCTAACACCACCAAAGGTTGCCCAATGTCAAATGGACTGCAATGGTTCAAGAAGGCAGCTCAAGAGTACAACTCAAGGCCACGGGTGTAAGGGAAAATGAGAGTTGGGACCACTATTATATCAGCCACAATTTTAATGAACAATAGAGCAATTTTGAATGACTGAATGGCCTCCGCCTGCTTCTAATCTCACGTTCCTGCATTCCATTCAGAGAGTAAATTGTTACAGATATCAGCTACACACAGAATAATCTACACAAGATGCAGCAACAGGACAGTGTAGACAGGAGAGGAAACATAGCAGTCTTAGTGCACATGGTAAATTGGTGCTGACTGACTCCAAAACCTCTTAGCGTATATGGATCATTTCAGAGCTAGGTCACAAATTGTATTTGCAAGAAATTACATCACCCATGTGTGAGTTCTCACTCCTTAGTTACCTGAGAAGATGGTGGTAGCGTAATACAATTCAGTGGCTATGTAGGTTCATTGTAGAATGCAGTGAGGAATCAATCATGGAGAAGATCAACAAGAATGTACATTTGTAAAGCACCTTTAGTGCAGCAAATTATACCAAGGTACTTTACAACAGCGCTAGAGAGAAATACTAGGGCACCTTGGAGATCTTTGATGACCAAAGACTTGGTCACAGAAATACTTTTTAAAAGGGAGCATTTCAAAAGATTGGAGAGGGAACCCCAGAAGCAGGAGTCTGGCAATGGTAGAGCTGTTATAATCGAAGCTACTCAAGAGGCCTCAAATTGGAGGAAGGTGTTGTTCTAGGGCTGAAGGAGGTTACAGAGTTCAGCGGAAAGGTCACCAAGATTTGAAAACAACAAAAACTGAAAATACCCATTGGAGCGACTGGAGGAAACAGGACACTGACAAGACATTTTGGATGCCCTTCAGCTTAAGGAAAGAGGCACACAATAGGTTAGGCAGGAGAGCATTGGAATAATCAGGTGTAGAAGCAGGAAAGAGGTGTATGAGGCACATGAACAAATAAGCTGAGACTGCCATTTTATTTATTCATTCATAGCATGTGGTATTGAATGGTGTGGAATGCAGATTTAAGGCACATCCTTGAGAATGTGATGCTGAGCTGCTTTCTTGAACCAGGAATGATAGGATTTCAGTTATAACGTGAGGCTGGATAGGCTGGAATGTTTTTCACTAGAGCATAGGAGGTTGAGAAGTCAGGGGTATAGATAAAGTGAATGGCAGATGTCTTGTCCCCAGGGTTGGGGATTTCCAGACGGGGACATAATTTTAAGGTGAGAGGAGAAATATTTAAAAAAGGCATGAGGGGCATTTATTTTTAAAAACCACAGTGATCAAGTGTGTTGAATGAACTTCCTGAGGATGTGATGGATGTGGATATAGATGTATTTTTAAAAAAAGAGTAAGAAATGTTTGGAGGGATATGAGGCAAGGGCCAAGCGCAGGCAGGGTGGGAATAGTTTAATATGGGAACATGGTCAGTCTGGACTGGTGGGACCAAAGAGTCTATTTCCATGCTGTATGACTATACCATTGTAGCCCTTGTCCCATGTTTGGACCCACAATGCTGTTAATGAGAGAGTGTTCCAGGAGTCTGACCCAGTGACTCTGAAGGTATGTCGATATAATTCCAAGTCAGGATGTTGAGTGACTTGGAGGGTGACTTGGACTTCCAATATATCAGCTTCCCTTGATTGTGTGGATGGTAGAGGTCGCAGGTTTGGATGGTGCTGATGAAGGAGCCTCACTGAGTTTTGGCAGTGATCTTTGATGGAGTGAGTGAATTTTTGTGGATGTGGCGCCAATAAGTTTGTCCTGGGTGGAGTCGAAGTTTTGAATGCTGCTGGAGCCACATTCATCCAGGTAAGTGGGGAGTATTCCATCACACTCCTGACTTGTACCTTTTAGATGATGGACAGGGTGGACTGGCAGATTTGTTTCCTCAGCTACATTGGAAAACAAGGTTTGATGGTCACACACCTTTAATTTCTTTAAATTGAAGTCAACTCACAAACTGCCAGCGTAAAGACGTAAATATGTAAAGAGTTGTTTTCTGTGTTTTGAACCCAATGAGACCACCAAACCCACATTACTGCCATCAGGTTTTGCTACACAGCCTCACCTGGTGGCCGAAGATTCCTCAGTGCCACGTGAATTGAAAAGTTTCCCAGCTGGCAGAACTGCAGAGAGAGAGAGAGAGAGAAAACAGGAAAGCAAATGACTACCAAAAAACTCACCAAGCAGAGGCAGCTGAGAGTCACTAACTCCAGCAATATTTCCCAGATAAGCATCACATTATAACGATGTGCTTTAGCCACAGCACAATCAGGATGCCCTCGGAGGATTTGTGGATAGAGTTTGATGAAACGGGCTAGGAGGATGCATGTATGGGGCATAAATACGACTGATACCCAGACTAGCGAATGGCCTACTGCAGTGCTTTCATTTCCCTGCAATCCAGATGAAAGCCCATACTTGCCAAAGTTAAACCACAATATCTGATGTCAGATTGATTTCCCCGACTGTCAGCATTTGCAGGACAGTCCCAAATAAAGTAAGAACCACACTAGTAACCAATTTAGGATCATTAGTTAGGATTGTAACATGGCTCACTTACATTTGCTAAAAACTACATATTTTCAAATGCAGGGCCTTGTCCTTTGCACCTTTTTTTAAAAATTAAACAAAAGTATGGGATAAGAATTGTTCTCTGGTGCAATCTTCAGCAACACTTCAACCAATCAGGGTCAATCAGCACTCTTTTCTCATGCAGGATAAACTGTTTACTCCTCGAACTCCTGAACTCTTGGCCTCAGCATGGATTCAGCGAGGCGTCCTCCCAGCTTGGCATGGCCTCAGTGTGGACTTCTGGCCTCAAGGTAATTCCAGAGCAGTCTCCTGCCCCTGAAACGATTCCTGGCACAGTCTGGAGTCAAGGCCCAGTGCAGACTGGAGGGTAGGTGCCAGCGTGGACTGAGTTGGAAGGTCCACATTCAGAATTCATTCCTACGATCTGCTGTGCTGGGCTTTTTATTTCTTTATAATTTTTTATCCCCCTAAGAACTTGTACTGAAAAATCTGTACATAGGTACAGATGGTGTACCTAAGATGGTGTTGTAAGTGACGACTTGTAAACTTTTCACTGTACTCATTCGTGTACGTGACAAAGTTAATTCAATTCAATTCAAAACCAGTCACGTGGAGGCTTGGAAGAGTGTCCTGAGGAAATTCACTCCAAATTGTCCTTCCCGAGCTATTTGAGGGAGGAGTCAGTGCAGATTAACATTACCATCAATTCATATACTATAGCATCATCTCCAAGACAGAGAATATGAATAATAATGATCAATAGCTACACATACTGACAACTTTATTCTCAAGAACATTAATTAAAATGGAAAACAAAATTCATTCGAGCAAAATTCTCATGGTTTTGTAGCTGGTAAACTCCAGAGCAAAGAAAAAGGGCAGTATTAATCAGATATTTAAATTAAAAGTTTGTAGATATTAGAGAAAGGGAAACTTACCAGGAATATAGCAAGAGCAATTTTCACTTGTTTGTCCCCATAAGCTGAAATAGAAAAATCAGTCAATTATCCAGGAAACCAGAAGGACGTCTAAAAGGAACTTAGTCTCTAGCACCCTTATCCAAATAGGTTATGGGTTGGTTGTGGGGCACAAGAAATGTGGCAATTCAGAGGCCCAAAATAATGAGTTCTGGAGAGTTATACCAGACTCAAAATGTTAACTCTACCTCTCTTGCCATAGATGCTGCCAGACCTGCTGAGTTCCTCCAGCACATTTTTTTATTATCAGACTGGACACCAGCTCAAACTCTCACGATATAATCCAAATCTCATTCATAAATCAAATTATAATGCTAGCTAGTCTAATGGTGGTTATGAAACTATCGATTGTTGTTCAAAAAAACCTAATCAGGTTCACTAACGTCCTTAAGGAAGGAAATTTCCCATTCTCACCCATTCTGGCCTACATGTGACTCTACACCACAGTAGCCTGGCCAGCTTTTAACTACCCTCTGAAATGACCCTGCAAGACACATTTAGGGCAATTAGGTAGCAAACAAATGCTGATCTTGCCAAGGCCTCCTGCATCCAAAAGAGTAACCAAAAAATAAAACATCAAAAGGCCTCAAAGAGCTAAAAACAAATGCCACCCCCAGTCCAAATAGCTGCCACAAGGCCTCTACCTGGAACACAAGCAGTTGGAGGCCACAGGAGTGAAGAGGGAATTCTCAGAGTGCCTCAACATGCTTAAATGCATGCACAGAGATGCGTTTCTGTAAGGAAATGAACTTTACCTCAATAATGAGAGCATAAAGACCCATGGCAGGCAAGGAGGAAAATAATATACTTTTGGCAAAGAAGCAAGATCGTTATCAGACAGCATCTCCCTCCACTCCACCCACCCAGACAGTGCTCGCCCCAGAAAATTCAAAGGTTGGCAAAAACTAGTAGACACTTGGAAAGCAGTTACCCAAAACTGGGCTCCCATGCATTCAGCTGACAGATGTCGTATATGTCAACTGCAAAGGATGATGGAGCTCTCGTGATAATATTAATGTTTGCAATTCTTTTTCTGTAATGGGATATAAATCGCCATTACAAACCACAGCAGTGATGCGACTACTTGGCAAGAGACTCGAAGGCTTCGAAACCTTTGTGGTTTTTCTCAGAGTACCTAATGAAATACAATGCATCACATCTTGAAATTTGCACTCTTGCAACACACAACAAACTAACCTGTAGTTAACAGCAAACCTAACTTGCTTTTTACATGCCAAGACATGTGGCTTTACGGTAACAGAATCAGATAGAACCTGACTATGAATTGAAGCGGGATACACTAGATGGGGGTGAACAAAAAGACTGATCAATTTTAATGGTATGTGAGCGCACACGTGTTTATGGATGGAATTTCAGACAGTTGGATTTAAGTAGGTTAAAGTGAGTGAACGGAATAGGGGACTCACAAGAGACCTCCAGGGTTGTACAGGTGAAGTTGCCCAACCCCTCTGTCTCACAGGTAATTATTCTTCACTTGAGCCCAGAGTGTGTTGGCCACAGAAGGCATCGCAATCAGCCTGATCCTGTGACCGACATGCACAGCAAGGGATACAGCAAGGTGGGAAAGGAAACAAGGGAAGTGTAACCACAGACTTCTACAGTGGCGCTACCCACTGCCATGCCCCCCACCCCAGCCCCAAAAAATAAATTAGATCTGGTTTATTTTGTTCTCAAGATACAGCCAAATCTGGCAAGGCCACACCTACTGTGAAATTCCATGATAAGGGTGGGTGCTGCAGTCCTTGCACCTTGGAAATCAATCTCACAAATCACCTCCTCTAAGATTTGGACCCAATGTCAAATATTATTTGATAATACTCCTGCGAGACCCCTAGGGATATTTCCCTACTATGAAAAAAAGTAAGATGTTACGCAAATGCAATCACGTGTTGCTGATGTCATGGCAACCAAAAAAGTTCATTCTAACTCAGGATGTGGGCAATGACACTGGTGCAGCTTAATTTGTTGCCCTCATGGGTAAAGGTGATACCAAGGAAGGATGCCCAAGAGACAAAGAGAGAGAAAACACCAATCCAAGTCCATGTTAGAATGAGACGAGTGGTAGTATTAAAATATTCCATCCCCAGTACTGCTGCCCTCGTCATTCCTGATGGAGTTGGGCAAGAATGACAAAGCAACTTTAGTTAGTCGCTGTACTGTAGCTATGGTCAGAATGGAGAGAGTGGATAGGAAGGACAGGAGTGACCACTAATCGAAGCATCTCAGTAATGGGGGCATCTACTCCAGGGCATATACACATCAAGCTACTGGGGAATTGCTGGACCTTCCTAATGGGTTCCGTCTAAGGGCGAGCTGATGCACCGTGCCCCCGCTGTACCAAAATTGGGTACCACTGTCACGTATAGTGGGCAATTCTTCCCAGGCCTCAGTGCAGGGTAGATCGGGTACTCAAGCCAGCACCCTGATTCACACTAACGTTAACACGGGCTGTGACTTACCAGGTGGTGTGTACAGCGGGTGATTGATGTGAAAAGCCAGCCAGGCTGCAAAACCCCAGTAATAAGTGCAATTCTAAAAGAGAAGGAAAACTCCAAATTAAACAGGACTCAGAACAAGAACAGGGGATCAAAGCACTCACATAGAAATAGAACAGTACAGCACAGTACAGGCCCTTCAGCCCTTGATGTTGTGCTGGCGTTTTATCCTACTCTGAGATCAAGCTAATCCATGTGCCTATCCAACAGTCAGTTAAATGTCCTTAATATATCCGACTCTACTACCACTGCTGGCTGTGCATTCCAAGCACCCACCCACTCTGGAATGTACCAATCTCTGACATCTCCCCTAAATCTTCCTCCAATCACCATAAAATTATGCCCCCTAGTGATGGACATTTTTGCCGTAGAAAAAGGTCTCTGGCTATCCACTCTATCTATGCCTCTCATCATCTTGCACACCTCTAATAAGTCATCTCTCATCCTTCTTCACTCCAATGAGAAAATCCCTAATTCCCTCAACCTTTCTTCCTAAGACATGCCATCCAGTCCAGACAGCATCCTGGTAAATCTCCTCTGCAGCCTCTCTAAAGTTTCCACATCCTTGCTATAATGAGGTGACCAGAACTGAACATAATATTCCAAGTGTGGTCTAATGAGAGCTTCATAGGACTGCAGCATAATCTTGCAGCTCTTAAACTCAACCCTCCTTGCAATTGAAAGCCAACAGACCATACGCCTTCTTAACAACCCTATCAACTTAGGTGGCAATTTTGAGGGATCTATCAACATGAATCCTAAGATCCCTCTGTTCCTCCACACTGTCAAGAATCCTGCCTTTAATCTGCATTCAAATTCAACCTACCAAAATGAATCACTTCATTTTTCCAGGTTGAACTCCACCTGCCATTTCTTGTCTAGCTCTGCATCCTGTCAATCTCCCATTGCAACCTCCAACAGCCCTCCACACTATCCACAACACCGCCTATCTTCGTGTCATCGGCAAACTTACTAACGCACCCTTCCACTTCCTCATCCAAGGCATTTATAAAAATCACAAAGAGCAGAGGTACCAGAACTGATTCCTATTGAACACCACTGGTCACCAAGCTCCAGGCTGAATACTTTCCATCTACTACTACCCTGTGTCTTCTATGGGCCAGCCAATTCTGTATCCAGACAACCAGAATTCCCTGTATCGCATGCCTCCTTACTTTCTGAATAAGCCTACCATGGGGAACCATATCAAATGCCTTGCTAAAATGTGCCATATACACCACATCCATTTTTCCATCTTCAATGTGTTTTGTCACATCCTCAAAGAATTCAATAAGGTTTAGGAGTAATGATATGCCCCTCACAAAGCCATGTTGACTATCAAGCTGTGCTTTTCCAATAATCATAAATTGTCTCTCTCAGATCCTCTCCAATAACGTGCCCTTCACCGATGTAAGACTGACTGGTTTATAATTCCCAGGATTATCCCTCTTCCCTTTCTTGAAGGAGGGAATAATATTTGCTCCCCTCAAATCATTTAGTACTACTCCAATCGACAGTGAGGACACCAAGATCATCACCAAAGGTGCAGCAATCTCTTCCCTTGTTTCCAGTAGTATCCTTGGGTATATCCCGTCTGGCCCAGGGGACTTATTCTCCTCATGCTTTTTCGCAAAATTTCCAGCAAATCCTCCTTCTTAACATCAGCCTGATGTGTATCAGCCTGTTCCACACTATCCTCACAAATGATAAGGTCCCTCTCATTAGTGAATTAGCTTCGGCTTTTTCATGCCCCTACTAGCTCTCCTAAGTCCATTCTTCAGTTCCTTCCTTTGTACCTTGTACTCCTTTAGAGCCCTGCCTGAACCTTGTTTCCTCAGCCTTAAGTAAGCTTCCCACTTCCTCTTGACTAGATGTTCCATATCCCTTGTTCCATATCCCTTGTCATCCAATGTTCCTTCACCCTACCATCCCCTCGTTACCTCAATGGGACAAACCCATCCATCACCTGCAGCAAGTGCTCCCTAAAAAACCTCCACATTTCTGTCATTCTTTTCCTGGAGAAAATCAGCTCCCACTTTATGCTCCTCAGTCCCATACCATCTGCTCCTATCCCTCTCCAAGAGTATAGTAAAGGTCAGGGAGTTGTGATCACTATCATCGAAATGCTCTCCCACCGTGAGATCCGACACCTGAACCTGGTTTGTTGTCAAGCACCAAATCCAATGTAGCCACCACTCTAGTCAGCCTATCTACATATTGAGCCAGAAATAGTTCCTGGACGCACTTGACAAAAGCTGCTCCATCCAAGCTATTTGCACTAAGGAGGTTCCAATCAATATTAAGGAAGTCGAAGTCACCCATGACAACAACCCGGCTATTTCTGCACCTTTCCAAGAACTTGTCTCCCAATCTGCTCCTCAGTGTCTCTGTGCTATTGGGTGGTCTATAGATAACTCCCAAAGTGACTGCTCCTTTCCTGTTTCTGATTTCCACCCATACTGACGCTGTAGACAGACCCTCCTCGACAACCTCTTTCTGCAGCTATGATACTATCCCTGATTAACAATGCCAGCCCCCACCTCTGTTACCTCTCTCCCTATTCCTTTTGAAACATCTAAACACCAGAACATCCAACAACCATTCCTGTCCCAGTGATAACCAAGCCTTTGTAATGGCCACATCGTAGCTCCACGTACTGATCCATGGTCCAAGTCTAATACCCTTATTCCTGATTACTTGCTTTAAAATAAACATACTTCATCCCATCACACTGACTGCAACTTTGCCCTATCAGCTGTCTATCCTTCCTCACAGACTCTCTGCACACTATAGCTGTCTGTTCACCGGTTACACAGCCTCTGATCCATAGCTCCAGTTCCCATTCCCCTGACAAATTAGTTTAAACCGTCCCGAAGAGTTCCAGCAAACCTTCCACCCTGGATAATGGTACCCGTCCAGTGCAACTCTCCTCCTTGTACAGGTCCCACCTTCCCCAGAAGTTATCCTAATGATCGACATATCTGAAGCTCTCACTCCTAAAGCAGCTCTGCAGCCACGTACTTAGCTGCACTCGTTCTCTGGTCCTCGCCTCACTAGCCCATGGCACCGGTAGCAATCCTGAGATTACTACTCTGCTCATCCTGCCTTTCAGTTTCCAACCTAACCCCCTACGTTCACTTCTCAGATCCTCATCTCTTTCCTCACCTATGTCATTGGTTCCAATGTGTATTACGACTTCTGGCTACTCATCCTCCCTCTTTAAGAACCCTGTAGATTTGATCAGAGTCATTCCCAGCAACTGGGAGGCAGCATAACATCCGAGAGTCTCATTCACGACCACAGAACCTCCTGTCGGTTCCTCTAACCATCTCCTAACACTATTGCTCTCCTATCCTCCTCACTTCACTTCTGAGCCAGGCTCAGTGCAAAAGACAGGCTGTTATGGCTTTCCCCTGGCAGATCATCCACCCAAACAGTATCCAAAGCGGTATACGTATTATTGAAGGAATGGCCACAAGTGATCGCTGCACTGACTGCCTATTCTCTTTCCTTCTCCTGACGGTCACCCAGCCACCTTTATCCTGTAACTTAGGTGTGACAACCTCCTTATAATTCCCTTCTTTCACTCCCTCAGTCTCCCGAATGATCCAAAGTTCATCCAGCTCCAGTTCCCTAACGCAGTTACAGCACAAGTAAAGACACAGAACAAACCAACAGCACCAAATGACTGGACCAACATACCAACCTCGTTGAGATTCATCTTGCCGTCTGAAACACAAACGTATCGTCCCCGCATTGCTCAACAATCTCCAAAAATTCACAAATCTGTGATTCTGTCGGTACAGCATGACTCAGTCAGCACCCAGTTCTGGTCCCCTGCCTTTCTCATATTGCCAGGTTTTGTCCCATCAATGAAAGTATCAAAGTCCTATCCCTAACCAGCCAGTGTCAACAATGCTTTAGACAATGAGGGATCCAGAATAGTGTCAGTGTTTTCTCAAGTTTTTTCAATATTCATTTGCGGGATGTGGGCGTTGCTGGCTGGGCCCAGCATTTACTGCTCATCCCTAGTTGCCCCTTGAAGTAGTGGTGGTGAGCTGCCTTCTTGAACTGCTGCAGGTCACATGCTGTAGATTGACCCACAGTGCTATTATGCAGGCAATTCTAGGAATTTGACCCAACAATCCAGTCCTAGATAATCATTAGTCAGCTCGAGAGAAAGATGACGCAGAAACAAGAGATTCAAAGCACTGGTACTTCTGATAGCCTCTACTCAAAATTCCATTCACATAACTTGGACTTGATGCCCTCACAGTTGAACAGCCTGTCTGTTTAAGCTAATGTACTAATAATTGGATTGGGGACTGCATGAGCTAGGGCAGGTGGGAACTGGGAAAGAGTTTATTAAAGAATTAGAAATGCCTAATTACTGTAACCATTACAAAGCTGAACTCATAACCAACTCCCAAGTAAATCAATTAATTATCGAGCAGCTTGACGAATAGGCCAAGGGCTCCTGTTATTCTGTTCAGGCTGACTGCATTGCAGCACGTATTCTGCAAGCAACATGATACCATCGAGAGGATGTACTAAAGGGGGCTGATCAAATTCAGTGTAGATCAACAAATCTGAACTGGTCGCGACCTCCCAGTGCCAGAGGAATGCATGGCCTGGTTTCTGCTGAGGGACGTCACAGGCATGCTTTTTGGTTAAAGTTACTGTCAACCTTACAAAGTTGTTATAGGCAGCGCCATTCCCTTCAGCCCAAAGTTACAAGCAATGAGGACAGGTTGCATAACTTAGGCATGAGCTCCATTTGAATACAAGAATTTATGGAGTGATTTACTGGAGTTACTTAAACTGGTTGGAAGATTTAATGAGGTAGATGGAAAGAAACTATTTTTATGGAAGGATATGACCTTAAAATGAGAGCTGGGGTGCTGGTGTGTTGCACCAAAGTACTGGAATGCTGCAACTTCCACATTTAAAAAAAAACTGGAGTCCAATCAAAAACCAGGAATAAGAGAGCTTTGTTGTTAGAGGGCAATCGGAGTTAGAGCTAAAGTTGGCAAAAAGGGCAGAGATACAGATCTGAAACAATCTAACTGCATGGTGGAACAGACTGGAGGGGCTTGAATAGCTTCTTCCTGTTGCTACCAGGCTGAATCCTGGGATGGTAACATTGACCCACAAGAGGAGATTATGGAAGAGGCGGAGTCTTTATTCTCAGTGTTTAGAACAGTGAGGGTGATCTATTGAATCACAAAAGCCCTACAGTGTGGAAAGAGGTCATTCAGCCGATCAGGTCTGCACCAACCCTCCAAAGAGTTTCCGACCCAATCCCACACGCCCACTCAATCACCCGAGGCTGGAATTGAAGCCAGGTTCCTGGTACGGTGAGGCAGCAATGCTTACCATCGAGCATTGTGCCACCTGGAAGTATATGAAATTCTTGGAGCTCAAAAGGGTAGATGCAGATTAAAAAGATCATTTTGTTTTGGGCTCTGGACTAAAGACAGGAAAAGATATTGCTTGAAACTAAGGAAACTGTGTAAAAAGATTCACATGTACATTCACATCTGTACATGTGAACTGTACATTCAATGCTGCCTTTCAGGGTCATTTTGCCTCAAGCCAGATTTTTGCTTGGCTTTTCAAATCAGCATCATCAGCTGGGGCCTGAGCACAGTAACAACAACTTGATTGACTTTAGGGCAGATGGCTGTAGCCACGTGACTGGACAACTCAACAGAAACAACCAGCCTGTGAAGAAAAGATATTTACTTCTCCTCCTCCCCCCACTCCTCTGTAAAAGAAAGTGCCCAGTAGCTAGCTACTCTCCCTCATCTTTCTCTGCAAGTAACCCCTTGTTAAAAGGGCAAAAGAAAACTTTCAGCTGAAAGGATGAATCCTCGAAAATGAAAGAAAAACTGAGAGAATTGGTGCCTCCAATGTCCTCGTGAAAAAGATTGAAGGAATGAAAAGGAATTGAAAGCTGAATTGAGACTGGTGTCGAATAACTATGGCTGTAGAGAGGACTTTAAAACAATTAGACGGCAAACACATGGGGTTACAAAACAAAAGGATATGGCAACACTACAGGGTAACTATTTTGATAATGACACCCAGAGTGGAATAGAAAGGGGTAGTGTACGAAAGCACAAAAGCACAGCAACAATTAGAGTCAAAAACAGATAAAATGGTAAAACGGAAAAAAAATTACATAATTTAATCTTTAGTTAAAATGTGCACAATATTCAGAACAAAATAAATGAATTAATGGCATTAATAGAGGTTAATAGATATGACTGTATAGCCATTATGGAGATACAGACCACAATTCTGTAAGTTTTAGAATACTCGTAGACAAAGATGACAGTGGTCCTAAGGGAAGAGTACTAAACTGGGCCAAGGCCAATTATATTAAAATTAGGCAGGAGCTGGGAAATGTGGATTGGACACAGCTATTTGAAGGTAAGTCCACATTTGATATGTGAGAGGCTTTCAAAGATAGGTTAAAGGTAGTGCAGGATAGGCATGTCCCGTTGAAAGCAAAGCACAGGACAGGCAAGATTCGTGAACCGTGAATGACAGGAGAAGTCGTACGACTAGACAAGAGGAAAAGGCAAGCGTACGTAAGATCCAGGCAGCTAAGAACAGAATGGGCCCTGGAGGAATATTGGAAGAGTAGGACCAGTCTTAAACAAGGAGTCATGAAACAGCTTTAGTGAGCAGAATTAAGGAGAATTCCAAAGCATTTTATTCTTATATAAAAAGCAAGCGAGTAACTAGAGAAAGGATTGGTCCACCAAAGGATAATGAAGGAAGGCTGTGTGCCAAATCTGAGAGAATGGGTGAGATTCTGAATGATTATTTTGCATCAGTGTTCACTGAGGAGAGGGTCATGATGAATGTTGAGATTAGAGATAGAGGTTTGATTAGTCTGGATCACATTGACATAAGTAGGGAAGGTGCCTTGGGTAGGCTAGAGGTTATTAAGGTGAACAAATCCCCAGGACCGGATGGGATCTATCTCAGGTTACTGAGGGAGGCGAGAGAGGAAATAGCTAAGGCCCTGACAGACATCTTTGTAGCATCCTTAAACACAGGTGAGGTGCCAGAGGACTGGAAGGTAGCTCATGTTGTCTCGCTGTACAAGAAGGGTAGTAGGGATATTCCAGTTAACTACAGACCAGTGAGCCTAACGTCAGTGGTGGGAAAGTTGCTGGAGAAGGTACTGAGGGATAGGATCTATTTATATTTAGAAAAAAATGGGCTTATCAGTGATAGGCAACATGGTTTTGTGCGGGGGAGATCATGCCTTACCAACTTAATAAAGTACTTTGAGGAAGTGACCAAGTTGATAGATGAAGGAAGGGCTGTAGATATCATATACATGGACTTTAGTTTGATAAGGTTCCCCATGGTAAACTAATAGAGAAAGTGAAGTCACATGGTGTGCAGGGTGTTCTAGCTAGGTGGATAAAGAACTGGTTGAGTAACAGGAGACAGAGAGTAGTAGTTGAAGGGAATTTCTCGAAATGGAGAAAGGTGACCAGTGGTGTTCCACAGGGATCAGTGCTGGGGCCACTGTTGTTTGTGATATACATCAATGATCTGGAAGAGGGCATTGTTGGTATGATCAGCAGACGACACTAAGATTGGTGGAGTAGCAGAAAGCATAAGGGACTGTCAAAGAATACAGGAAAATATAGATAGACTGGAGAGTTGGGCAGAAAAATGGCAGATGGAGTTCAATCCAGACAAATGAGGTGATGCATTTTGGGAAGTCTAATTCTAGAGCAAATTATACAATAAATGGAAGAATTTTGGGAAAGGTTGATGAGCAGAGAGATCTGGGAGTTCAGGTCCATTGTACCCTGAAGGTTGCTGCACAGGTGGATAGAGTGGTCAAGAAGGCATATGGTATGCTTACCTTCATCGAACAGGGTATTGAGTATAAGAGCTGGCAGGTCATGTTAAAATTGTACACGACATAGTATTCTAAGTGCGGCTGAACCAATGTACAGTTCTGGTCGCCACATTACCAAAAGGATGTGGATGCTTTACAGAGGGTGCAGAGGAGGTTTACGAGGATGTGGCCTGGTATGGAAGGTGCTAGCTATGAAGAGAGGTTAGGTTTATTTTCATTTGAAAAAAGGAGATCGAGGTTCCTCTATATTTCCGACTATAACCTGGTGGTGTGTAATTAGAAAAAAGGAGACCTGACTGAGGTCTACAAATTCATGAAGGGTATAGACAGGGTAGAGTGAGATAAGCTTTTTCCCCCAGAGTGAAGGATTCAATAACGAGAGGTCACGCTTTCAAGGTGAAAGGTGAAAAGTTTAAGGGGGATACACGTGGCAAGTACTTTACAGAGGGTGGTCAGTGCCTCGAACACGTTGCCAGCAGTGGTAGTAGAGGCAGGCATGGTAGATTCATTTAAGTTGCGTGTGGACAGATGCATGAGTAGGTGGGGAGCAGAGGGTTACAGATCCTAAAACAGCAGAAGAGCTGCACAGATGGCAGTTGAATACGCATGAGTGAATGAATTGAAAACTAGTTTTTAACAGCAATTTCACTCTGTGAGAGATGGAAATTGGGGAAAAAAAAATCCTTTAATGAAAGACAAAAAGTAGATCACACTGGGAATAGTTTACCACTTGAAAAAAAGCCCAAAATTGGGGAGGGGAAGAAAGATGAAAGCCCTCAGGTGCTTTCACTGCAACACACAAAGTCACAGTGCTGGCGGTTTAAGAAAGGCACTTGGAAAAATGACTTGGTTAAAGAGGCTAAACAATGCAATTGGTTCAGGCGAGCACAAGCAAGCACGGGAGCAAGACAGTGCACGCACGGGCAAGACAGAGCACGAGCGAGCGAGAGCGCGTGTGCGAGTACGCAAAATTGCTCTCACAGCCTCATCTATGTTTTAGAAAGAGCACCATCTAAATAACAATAGTACCAATGACATTCCTGATGAAGGGCTTTTGCCCGAAACGTCGATTTTGCCTGTCCTCGGATGCTGCCTGAATTGCTGTGCTCTTCCAGCACCACTGATCCAGAATCTGGTTTCCAGCATCTGCAGTCATTGTTTTTACCCCAATGACAGAGAAGGCAATCCAGACAGAAGAATCGATGGAGAAGGCACAGACCATTCCAGAAGACACATAACCTGGCTATACTTTTGAGAGACTAAATTCTATTCTTTTTAAAAATGCAAGTGGAACTTCTATTTATTGGAACAACATAACATTAGAATCTTGCTTTATTTGGAAACAGCTAGTAGTCAGTAGGGATCTATTTGGCTTGTTAATACTTTGGTTAATTTGTTCACTGTTAGAGTTAGATAAATAAATTGTTAACTGTTGATTCTAAAGCGAATGTCAGGAATTTATTTTATTTAACCTCTAGAAATTGGTGAAAAGCAGTTTTCACACTCTGAGCGTGAAAAGCTGAGTGGGAGGTGCTCCTCTCTGGGTGGTTTGGTTTTAGTTGCCAGAGTTTGCATAGGAAATTGAGGGGTAATCTAACTAAGGATTTTAGCAAAAAACAAAGAATTCAAGAAGATACATAACAAAAGAAACTAATTACACTGTCCCAAGTGTCCATAACAAGGCAGCATAACCTTATAAAATAAGAGCTTAGTCATGTTAGGAGCAAGATCAAAAAGGCCATTCAGCACACACAGTCTGCTCCACTGTGCAATGAGATTATGGACAATCTCATAACCCACAATTCCACTTTCCTGCCTTTTCCCATAACCCTAGATTCCCTTCTTAATTAAAAAAAAAAGTCTCACTCAACTTACTCTTAAGCATCCAGCCTTAGCAGCCCTCTGCAGTAAAGAATTCCACAGATATGGAAGCAGTTATTCACAAGAGCAGAAGTGTACTGCTGAGGTTGTATTAGGCTCTGGTCAGATCATCTTTGGAATATTCTGAGGAATTCTAGGACCCTAATGAAGGATGTGCTGGTGTTGGAGGGGCTCCACAGGAGGTTTATAAGGGCCTGTCATGAGGAGCGGTTGAGGACTCTGGGTCTGTACTCGATGGAGTTTAGAAGGATGAGATTGAAACTTACAGAATACTGAGAGGCCTGGATAGTGTGGACATGGAGAAGATGTTTCTCCTACTAGCAGAAACTAGGACCTGAGGGCACAGCATTAGAATGAAGAGACACCTCTCTAGAAGGGAGATGAGGAGGAATTTCATCAGCCAGAGGATGGTGAATCCATGGAACTAGTTGCTGCAGAGTGTTGTGGAAGTCAAGTCTTGAGTGTATTTAAATCCAAGATAGATAGGTTCTTGACATGGAATTCAAGGTTTAGGGTTAAGGCTGGAGGAAGTGCTTGAGAAACATATCAGCCACCATCAAATGATGAAGCAGATTTGATGAGGTGACTGACCTAATTCTGCCTCCATATATTATGATCTATATGAGGGTGGAATTTACTGGAGCTCACTTACAGCTGTGAAGATTGAGACTGACTGAAACATCCAGAAAGAAAAACCTAAGATTTGGAGAGAAGACAGATAAAAGATAACTATAGTCTAATAAGGAGCAGCAGCAGGCTAGAGGAGCTGAATACTTCTTCCTTGTCAACATACTGAGCTTGGGAGCACGGTGGGGCTGGTCTCTAACACAGCTGGACAAGTTAAGAGCTCTACACAGAAAAGGATAAAACTCCACAGATAATGACAGAGTAAACACTGTTACCTTGAAGATGTTTCGGAATGGCATGGTGCCATGGGAAAACCGATGAACAAACAGAGTCTCCAGCAGCCTCTTGATGTAGTGAAAGGAGTGGCAAATGCAGGCAAGGCTACAGGGAGGAATGAGACAGTGAGAGTAGTGTTAACCAGCACTTATAATATGGTGAGCATTGTAAAATATAATGGAGTTACTGACCACATTAAGCAGTCTTTAAAAACTCCCTTCAACATCCAAGTGCAGTGCTCCATCCAGCTTTCCCAGATTCTACCCTATCCCATTAATAACTCAAAATCAAACCACATTACCTCTGCAAAAAGCATAGTGTCTAATTAGGGTTGGGTAATAAATGACATTAGTGACAATATCAGCACAGACACAGAATCAGGGAATGGTTACAACACAGCAGACCATTCCATCCATCACATCTGCAGCGAGTACCACTTCCCAGCCTCCAACCCTCAGGCTTGCCATTCTCTTCTCTTCAGGTACTTAGCAAATTCCTGACTAGAAGCCACAACTGAACCTGGCCCCACGATATTCTCAATCGTTCATTACATTTCACCATAAGGGGAAGGACCATGACATGGCTGACACAACCTCAGATCTGAAGAGCGCCCTTCCACAGGCAGATGCAGATGTTCCTGTGATATTGCTTAAAGAGCATGGGATTCTCCCATTCTCCCCTTAACCAGTGTCACCAGAAACATATTAATCAGTTGGCTTTGGGATCAACTCCAAAGTCCTCAGCCTCATGCAATCAGACAGCTCCATGGCCTGCCAACACCTAACACCAGTGCTTCTGTCAGGAATAAACCAGTATCTATTGAACAGTGGCCCAGTGAAGAATCCATCCTCTCTGAGAAAAATAGTACAGATGAGATGAACAAAATCATGTGTGGAGTTTGCACATTCTCCCCGTGCCTGCATGAGTTTCCTCCGGGTTCTCCGGTTTCCTCCCACAGTCCAAAAACGTGCAGGTTAGGTGAATTGGCCATGCTAAATTGCCCGTAGTGTTAGGTGAAGGGGTAAATGTAAGGGAATGGGTCTGGGTGGGTTGCGCTTCGGTGGGTCGGTGTGGACTTGTTTGGCCGAAGGGCCTGTTTCCACACTGTAAGTAATCTAATCTAATCTAATCAGTAAAATATAGAGCAGCACAGAGTAGATAGAAGGACAGAGAACCTACATCTCACCCCTTGAGTAGGTCAAACATTGAGGAAAACCGCTTGTTAAATTTTTGAAATGCGAGTATGACTACCAAGGCTGGCATTTATTGCTGACTGTTCTGAGGAAGGGTCACTGGACCCGAAACAACTGACTTCTCTCCACAGATGCTGTCAGACCTGCTGAGATTTTCCAGCAATTGTTGTTTTTGTTTCTGGCATTTACATATCAAAAGGGAGTAGAGGTTTTGGAGAGAGAAAAGGTTTATCTGTATGTTACCGGGTTTGGAGGGTATTTGCTGTGAGGAGAGATTGGACAAACTCGTTTTTTTTTCTACAAGAATGTCAAAGGATGGAGCTGGGGGGACCTGACAGAAGTTTACAAAATTACAAATGATGTAGATATAATATTGATAGTTAGACTTTCACACAGGTTAGAAATGTCATTTACAAGTGGACATAAGTT
Organism: Chiloscyllium plagiosum; assembly: GCF_037043375.1. Lineage (NCBI taxonomy): Eukaryota > Metazoa > Chordata > Chondrichthyes > Orectolobiformes > Hemiscylliidae > Chiloscyllium > Chiloscyllium plagiosum. The sequence continues at coordinate 23,215,120 of NW_028270183.1, read as the reverse complement.
TAAGGCAAAAGGGGGCAAATTTAAAGGAGATGTGAGAGGCAGATTTATTTTAAGAGAGTCGTAATTGCCTGGAATGCTTTGTCAGAGGTGGTTGTGGGGACGGATACAATTGCATAAGGCATTGACATTGGCATAGGCAGGGAATACAGGGATACAGACTGCATAAAGGCAAAAAGCTTTTAGATTAAAAAGGCATCATGTGTCAGCACCATTTTGTTTAGATTAGATTAGATTTCCTACAGTATGGAAACAGGCCATTTGGCGCAACAAGTCCACACCAACCCTCTGAAGAGTAACCAACCAGACCCATTCCCTTACCCTATATTTACCCCTGACTAATGCACCCAACACAATGGGCAATTTAGCTTGATCAATTCACCTGGCCTGCACATCTCTGGATTCTGGGAGGTAACCGGAGCACCCGGAGGAAATCCTCACATACAATCGACCGATGCGGGAATCGAACCCGGGTCCCTGGCACGATGAGGCAGCAGTGCTAACCACTGAGCCACTGTGCCACCCGTCTTGGCAGGCCAAAGGGCCTGTTACTGTGCTGCACCGTCCTATGTTCTTATTGCTCCTACCCCCTGCCACCATGCCCTCAAGATGGTGGTAGGAGCCTTCTTCCCAAGCTACTGTAGTCCACCTGGGTTTACAACTTGTAATTCTGGACCATCCGCAAAAAAGGAAATCTCCATGAGTCAAGACAACATTCAACTTACTGCACAACTGAATGGGGACTTGAGGTGAAAGCGTGCTTAGGGCCATAGATAAACGGCAGTCGGAAATAGAAGAGCAGGTAAATCAGCAGCGGTCCAGCATACTCAGTGAGAAACACCTGAGGGGTAAAAACAACAACATGCGTCACACACAGTACTTCAACACTTCCTTGTCTGGTGTGGATGCGTGGTAAACTGTTCACTTCCATTTAATTCTACATTCCCAACCTCTGGTTGCTGACCTGGGTGATTGCAGGAAAGATAGAGAGGATGGGAATAAAACCAGAGGAACTTTTAATGGATTCGTTTCTGGCCGAACAGCAGTGTCTTAGGTCCAAGGTGGACGCTGCCTGTCACTTGTCCACGATCGAGGACTTGTCCAGTGGCTCGCGCTCTGTGGACAGTACACATAATTAATGGCAGGAAGAGGAATTGGAGCGTTTGGTAGAACAATCAATTGTTGAACTTGCCAGGATTCCTTTAAGTTTTCTTTTAACAATTAACGATACCACTTCAAAGAGGCATAAAAGCACTGCCTCTGTTGTCTCTTACAACCAGCTGCATTCATCGACTTTCTCCAGTTCTGACAAAAGGTTTCTGACCTGAAACCGTACTTGATCTTCCAGCACTCTGTTTGGAAAGCAATGGCTCATTTCTTTCTGCTAATTCAGATCTTCACTTGCAACTGCAGTCATTCTAGTGCTAATCCTGATGCACCAGAGAATTGCTGACACACACACATCCCCTCTCACTCTTGGTTCTGTCTAATTGCCATACAAAATTCCATAATGCATTTTCAAACCAAATTCCTTCAATAGGTCATCTTAAGAATAAGCATAATAGGTAGTTACACTGCAAACTTTTCATCAAAGTCTACCTTTAACACACAAGATTATAATTCCTAGCCTTCAGACATCAATGAGGTTGACTGTACTCCTCTCATGAAGCACACACAACATTTGTGTCAGCAACATTCATGCCTTCAAATCAGAAAGTCAGGGTTCATCTCCCAATCCCAGATGGAACATAATCCAGGCAGACACACCACTGGGAGCCCAGGGAGTGATGCAGATATCTGTTTTTTGGTCTTAAGTATGTTTCTCTCAAGTTTAGGCCATTTGGTTAGTGACAAAATCTGTCCAACGTGTATCTGAATCAAGGAGCCCAGGCAGGGATCATTTGGCCCATCAAACCTCTGCTACCTTTTCAAAGACAGCTACCTAAGTAGTCTTTGTCCCCTGCCCTTTCCCTATCGCTCTTCAATTGTTTCCGTTCCCAAAGTATTTATTCAGTTCTCTTTTGAAAGTTACTATTGAATTTGCTTCCACCTTCACCAGATGCATTTTCTAGCCTACTTTATGTTTAGAAAAGACTGGAAATGTATAACAGATCTAGCACGCCCTTCAGGAAACACAATCAATTGTGTGGTTTAGATGAAAGGACAGAGCAGTCAATTTTCATGCAAAAATACATGGCCTGTATTTTACTGTGCACAGGAGAGGCAATTGATAATGTGCCAGAATAAATGTTATAGGCATCCTACGTGCATTCCCATTAAAAAGAACTGCTGGTACACAGTTACTCATTATAGCAGAAATTAAAGTATTCAAGTTTTAATACATAAGTCTATCAGCAAAAATTGTGGACAAGATGTTCACGTGCAAAGGTTGCACTGTTAATGGTGGTGGCCCTTCAGTCTCTGCTGAGACGGACATTAAATATCCCATTGCACTAAACCAAAGGCAGCTCTTGCTACCCTGGAGAACATTCTTCCCTCAACGAGCACCAATGAAACAAAACTCACTCAACGTTCACCTCTGTGTGCATCACACTCCATTGTATCCAAACTGCTTTGAAAAGGAGAGGCAATAAACTTTAGAGTCTCTCTGGTACAGTGTGGTTTAAGGTTAGCAATGCTGTCTCCAAGTCGCATAGTTGCAGGTTTGAGCCCACTCCACAGACCTCAGGATAGAATAAAGACTGGCAATGCAATTCTGAGGGAGTGCTTCACTATTGTAGGGCCTGTCTTTAGACCGAAAATTGAACCAAAGCTCTGTCACAGGGAGGTGAAAGATCTCTTGACATTATTTCAAAGTGCAAAGGAGTTCCTCCCGGTGTCCCTCAACCAACATGGTGGAAACAAGTTAGCTGTTCATTATCACACTGCTGTTTATGGGAGGTTTCTGTGTGTAGTCTGGTGGTTGCTTTTGCTTCGAAAGTTCCTCATTGGGAGCAACGTAGTTGGGATGCTAGAGGTTGAGAATGTATAAATACAAATAATTTGGCAACCAAATAGGATTTAAGAGTTCAAATTATCTGAAAAAAAAAGGACACCTAAAATTAAAGGTGTACCCCAACACCATTCACGTATGGCAAGGGACCACTGAAGTTCAAAAGGCAAATATGCAAGGTTCGTACAGCAAACGGTTTCAACCATGACTGAAGTAGTGAGATCATTTAGAACTTACTGTAACCCATCCAATCTGAGCACCAAGGTCTTTGAAGTAAAGGGTGGCTGTGGTACCAACAGGGAGGTTCTGCAAAATTTCCTCATCCCGGAGTGACTTGCCCTCTGCAAAACACAAGAAAAACTTACAATGGCCTGAAGCAGAGAAAGGCAGTTCCTTCTTAATTCCCCACACACATAAGTCTTTTCAGTAATTAAAATGGGTGGCACGGTGGCACGATGGTTCAATTCCCGCCTCAGGCAACTGTGTGTGTGGAGTTTGCACATTCTCCCCGTGTCTGCGTGGGTTTCCTCCGGGTGCTCTGGTTTCCTCCCACAGTCCAAAAAAAAATGTGCAGGTTAGGTGAATTGGCCATGCTAAATTGTCCATAATGTTAGGGGAATGTAGAGGAATGGGTCCGGATGGGTTGTTCTTCGGACTTGTTAGGCTGAAAGGCCTGTTTCCACATTGTAAGTAATCTAAAACCCGAAAGAAGGACCTTAATCAGATGGACCAATGGGCCACTCAAATGGAGTTTAATTTAGATAAATGTGAGGTCTTGCATTTTAGAAAGGCAAATCAGGGAAGGACTTAATGGTAGGACCCTGGGGAGTGTTACCGAACACACAGACCTAGGGGTGCAGGCGCACAGTACCTTGAAAGTGTAGTCGAAGGTAGACAGGGTAGATTAGATTAGATTAGATTAAGGAACGAAGGCACACTTGCCTTTACTGGTCAGTGTATTAAGTGAAGGAGTTGGGAGGTCATGTTGCAACAGAACATTGGCGAGGCCACATTTAGAATACTGCATACAGTTCTAGTCTCCCTGCTATAGGCAAAATGTTGTTAAACCTCAAAGGGTTCAGAAAAGATTTACAATGCAATTGCTGGATTTGAAGGGTTCGACCTTAAGGGAGAGGCTGAATAGGCTGGAGCTATTTTCCCTGAAGCGTCAGAGGTTGAGAGGTGACCATATGGTGACTTATAAAATCATCAGGGCGTGAATAGGGTAAATAGACAAGGTCATTTTCACAGGGCAGGAGAGTCCAAAGCTAGAGGGCAAGGGTTTAAGGTGAGAGGGGGAAGCTTTAAAAAGGACCCAAGGGTCAAGTTTTTCACACAGAAGGTGGAACGTGTATGGAACGGTTGCCAGAGGAAACTGGTGGAGGCTGGCACAATTACAACATTCAAAAGGCATCTGGATGGGTATATGAATCAAAAGGGTTGAGAAGGGTATGAGTCAAATGCTGGCAAATGGGACTAGGATAGCTGGTCAGCATGGATGGGTTGCAGCAAAGGGTCTGTCCCAGTGTTATACATCTCTAACTGTGGATGCTGAAAAACAGAAATTGGTGTAAAAATTCAGCTGACCTCGCAGCATCTGTGGAGAGAAATCAGAGTTAATGTTTCGGGTCAACTGACTCTTCTTCAGAACTAATGTCTTTGCAGTTCCACTCTTCAATTAGATCCCAGCTGATTTATATGTTGCCTCATAGAATCACAGAATCCCTACAGTTTAGAAGCAGGCCATTCCACCCAAAAGGTCCACATTAACCTATCAAAAAGCATCCCAGCCAGACCTAGCCTCCTACCTTATCCCTGTAAATCTGCATTTCCCATGGCAAGCATATAGCTCCCTAGATACTAAGGACAATTAGGATGTCCAATCCACCTAACGTGTATATCTTTGAACTGCTGGAGGAAACCAGAACTATCAGAGGAGACTCACACAGACATGGGCAGAATGTGCAAACTCCACAGACACAGTCACCTGAGGGTGAAATGGAACCGGGATCGCTGGTGCTGTGAGGCAGCAGTGTTAACTGCTGTGCTGCCCAAGCCTTTGTTCAGTATCCATAAATGCCCTCACACACAATACTAACCTCAGTCTTGAAATTTTTAATTCACCTCCACGGTTAACATTTTAGGGGAGTCAGAGTTCCAGATTTCCACTACACCCTGCATATGAAGTCCTTCCTGACATACTTCTGATGAGCCAGCACTAATTTTAAGAGGATGCTCCTTTGTCTGAACCACTTACCAATGTAGGGCAGTTGACACCCCCTAGCCTCTTCACTTATTTAAAAAAATTGTGGCTGATGATTAGATTAGATTCTCTACAGTGTGGAAACAGACAATTTGGCCCAACAAGTCCAAACCGACCTTCTGAAGTGTAACCCTCCCAGACCCATTCTCCTATATTTATCCCTGACTAATGCACCTAACACGATGGGCAATTTAGCATAACCAATTCGCTTGACCTGCACATCTTTGGACTGTGGGAGGAAACTGGAGCACCTAGAGGAAACCCATGCAGACACAGGGAGAATGTACAAACTCCACACAGACAGTTGCCCGAGACAAGAATTGAACCCGGTCTCCGGTGCTGTGAGGCATCAGTGCTAATCACTGAGCCACCATGTCGCCCATGTGATCTGACGGTGACCTCAATTTCACTTTCCTATTTGCACCCTGCCTCTCCATACCCGCTCCTCTCATAATCTTTGATGTCTGTCTGTCTGTCTATCTATCTATGGCTTACAAATATTCAATGACCTAACCAACATTGTTTTCTGGACAAAGAATTCCACAGATTCACGACCCTCAGGAAAAAAAATGTTTTCCTCATCACCATCTTAAATGGGAGAACTCTTATTTTTCAACTGTATCATCTACTTCAAATCTCTTCCACAAAGAAACATCTTTCCAGTATCCACCTCTCTTTCCTATTCATCTTAACCACATGGTAGAATCTGTGCTGCATCCTCTTACAGAAGTGCTCCCATTTGAAAATAAGAGCTGTACCGCACAAAACAACATACCACAAACAAAACACTAACATGCCAGCGCTGGGCAACAGGCAAGCATTTACTGCAGTGATTTTATTGGAGTCAGTTGGGTGAATGAAAACTGTGGAAATCTGTGGGCACAGAAAAAAGATTCCAAACCCCAACAAAGTGAAGAGGAGTTCATTTGACAGACGAAGTAAGTGTGTGGGAAACCCACAAGACTTGGGAAGAGGTGGCACAGAGCTGAAAATGTGTTGCTGGAAAGGCGCAGCAGGTCAGGCAGCATCCAAGGAGCCGGAGAATCGACGTTTCGGGCATGAGCCCTTCTTCAGGAAGAGGTGGCACAGCCAAGGTAAAGGGATAATATTATCGGAGTGGAACCACACATCAATGGTATCGGGGCATTAGGGCAGACAAAGTCCAATGAGTGGAGGTCCCACCCAAAGGTGGAATCGATTTATCACTTACTTGGATCCAGCCTAATGGATTGCCTGGCAGGATACCACCGAGTATCTGAAACAGAAAAGTCAAGTACATTAACACTCATCTCCGCAGAGTATAGGATCATATCCTAACTGTAAATAGGAACAATGTGAATACTGAAGAATCATTATACATTTAAAACATCCACATTTAAATTAAATACTTATAGGTTGGTCCAGAGGAAGTTCACAAGAATGATCCCAGGAAGGAAAGGCTTAACATATGAGGAATGTTTGAGGACTCTGGGTCTATATCCGATGGAATTCAGAAGGATCAGGAGGTATCTAATTGAAACCTACAGAATACTGAAAGGCCTGGATACAGTGGACATTGGAAAAGTGTTTCCATTGGCAGGAGAGACTAGGACCCGAGAGCACAGCCTTAGAGTAAAGGGAAGTCCCTTTAGAATGGAGATGAGGAGAAACCTCTTCAGCCAGAGAGTGGTGAATCTATGGAATTCACTGCCACAGAAGGCTGGAGGCAACCAGGTCATTGAGTATATTTAACACAGAGATAAATAGGTTTGTGATTGTTAAGGGGATCAAAAGGTATGTGGAGAAGGTGGGAGAATGGGGTTCAGAAACTGAATGGATGGGCTGAATGGCCTAATTTCTGCTCCGATGTCTTATGGTCAAAGTTAAAACAATGACCATGACCTATTCACATTTGCCTTTAGATTCCTTCATGGATGCATGTGTTGCTGAGACACAGGAGATTTTCTTCCCTAATAATTGCAAGGTCATCATTACTAACAGTAACTTTCAGTAGCAGAATGATTACTAAGTTGCATGCAAGTTCCACCAGCTATTGTGGGTTTTTTTTGAACCCAGTCTCCAGAAAATTCCACTTTGACACATCTAACCATCTCCCCAGTTGCTACTCCAAAGTTGCCAGTCACAATGATGTAAGCACTCTGTTTATTTCTGGGAGAAACAGCAAACAATTTTCAGGAAATTTGCTCCATCTCTCTGCAATTTATTTGACTTGTGTTGAGTTTTTTTCTGATCATAGCAACAAATCTTACGAATCCTATTGAAACCAGGGTGGTGAGAGGGGTTGCAATGTATGTGTAAGGGATAGCTGAGAGAACATAAGGATAAAGCAGTTGGATCTGCGATGTAGGCCAGGCGAGGCTCATAACACCATTCACCAGCTGAGCTGTTAGAAGAAAGGGTTTGGGTAACTCACATGAAGAAAAAGGTGTTCATCAGAAACCGAACAAGACCAACCATATAAAAACTATGATTGATATCCCTAACGCAGGTTAGAGGCTCAAAATTCTGCAAAGTGTAACCTACCTCCTAACTCCCCAGTGACTACCATTTAAGACACAAGGCATGATGGAATAATTTCCATTTGTCTGGATGAGTGCAACTTCAACATCATGAAAGAAGCTTGACACTATCCTGGAAAAAGCAGAGTTGGTTGGCATCACATCCACCACCTTCAACTCTCTCTTTCATCTCTCAACCTTCACAAGTGCACACATGCAGCTACAAGATGAACTGCAGTAACTCATCAAGGCACCTAAGGCTGTATATCTGCTAAACCCATGACCACTTCTATCTAGAAGGATGCATGCAGATGCATGGAAACACCACCACCTGCACATTCCCAACCAAATCATGTGCCTTGAATCTATATAGCCACTGGATCAAAATCCTGTGATTCCCCGCATACCACATGGACTGCAGCAGTTCAAGGTAACAGGTCTGTTTTCCAGGGCAATTAGGAATGGTCAACAAATAATGCCATATCCTTTGAATAAATTTAATAAAAATGCTTACGGAAGTGAAGTGTTTATAGGAAAGACCATCTCTCCCAAAAAGGTCAGACTTGCTTTTGACCCTCAGTGGTAGAATAAGTAGCCCATCAAGTCTACTCTGCCATTCAATTAGAAAATGGTTGATCTGATAATTCTCAACTCCACTTTCCTGCCTTTTCGCCATAATCCTTGATTCCCTTACTGATTAAAAAAATCAATTAGCCTTGAATGTGCTGAGCGACCTAGCCTCAAAGCACTATGAAGCATTCCACAGACTCCCATTCAAGAGAAGAATTTCCTCTGTCTTAAACTGGCCATCCCTTATTCTGAGATTATGCTTTCCAGTCCTGAACTCTCTCAGCATCTACCCTGTTAAGCAGCCTAAATTGTACATGGTTCGACACCCAAAAATCCCCAAGTCATTCTGTAAAATTCACTTACTGGGCGACCAATCAGGAAAAGTTATGTCCATGAATAGAGTATATGATGATACCATGGTTTTAAGATGTATTTTGTCCTGGTTTCATTTAGAGAGAGATTGGGAGACAGGTGTCATGCAGTTTATGAGAAGATAAACAACTTGTGAAGCCTTGGGTTTTCTTAGAAAGCATTGGAACATTAGAAGCAGCCTGACTGGGTGTGGTCAAGGTGCCAAATATAGAACCAGAGATTTTAGGTTTAGCTTTCAGCAGAAGCTGCTGAGGTTGTGAGAAGCTACCACATTTCGCTTTGCTACAACTGAAAACTGGAGTTCTCTCTCTCAGGACTGTCTTTTGATGTTCTTTCTTCCTGGATTGGACAACAACAGGCAAAACAATCTATTTGTTTAATTTGCCTTTTGGCAAAGGTTCATTGGGATACTGCTATATTAGAACAGTTACGGTTCAGTAGCAAAATAATCTAATATTCTGTTAAGTTTTCCAATAGAGTAAAGTTATTCCAAGTTCCTCTTTCTTTTGTTGTATGTAATGTAGTGTTTGAATAAATTGTGTTTTGCTCAATGTCGAGTAGTTTGACCAATCGAATTGCATCTGAAAGGAAGCATGTCATACTGACCTTTAAAATAAAAAAAAAAGTTAGGGTCTAAGCCACCTTAAAATATTTTGAGGGGTCTGATCTGGTCCATAACAATTAGAAGAAAATGGTGAGAAGTTACTCCTCCAATCACAGGCTAGTTTTCTTCTATACTTATTGCTGCTCGGTTCCTCAGAGAGCCTATAGCAGCAAACACAGGAGACAAACTGCCTGTGAATGCAGCGTACAGTTATGTAAGTAAATGATAGCAGTGAGGGTGTTCCAGGACTGCTACTTGCTAAGGCTGGAAGTGTACACACTAAGAGAAGACCGAGTGGTAATTGTGGAGGGGAGGAGCTTACACAAGTGTCAAGGGTGGGGGTGAGATGGGGAAAAAGTGGTAAGGAGGAAGTTGTAAGCTGGGTATGGACGAAAGTGGGAGTTGCAAGATGAGAGTGAAGGAGAAAGGGCTGCAAGAGGGTTGTGGTAGGACAAGGGGGCTATGGAGGCTCAACAGAGACAGAATAGTTTTAAACCGGTCAACAAAGGAAATCCCAGTTACTTGGGGTCTGAAAAAAAGACTTTAATTCAGTTAACCAGAGACATTAGAGGAACAAAATAAAATTGTTACTATGATAAACCTGTTTTAAAAAAAAAGGTTCAATCTCAACTGCACTATTGTACCAAGTTCTAAGTAATCGCTTTAGGATGGAAATGAATGCATTAGTGGGATTGATTCCAGGCCAGAGAAACTTCACCTTAGACTGGAGAAGCTGGGATTTTTCTTCCTGGAGATATTTAAAATAAAGAAGGGTCTTGACAGAGAAGATAGGCAGCTGTTCTTATTTGAAGGATCAATAACAAGGGGGCATAATTTTAAGGCATTAGGCAGGAGGTGTACAGGGGATTTAAGGAAAAACATATTCACCCAGAGGGGGAATTTGGAATGCACTGACTGGAAGGGTAGTTGAGGCGCAGAACTTTGCAATCTTTAAAAAACACTTAGATGAGCACTCGAAATGTCAAAACATTCAAGGATATGGGCTGAGTGCTGAAAACTGGGACTATCATAGATTAGATTAGAATTCCCTACAGTGTGGAAACAGGCCCTTCAGCCCAACCAGTCCACACCAACCCTCCAGAGAGTAACCCACCCAGACCCATTTCCCTCCGACTAATGCATCTAACACTATGGGCAACTTAGCATGGCCAATTCACCTAACCCGCACATCTTTGGACTGTGGGATGAAACCAGAGCACCTGGAGGAAACCCACGCAGACAAGGGGAGAATGTGCAAACTCCACACAGACAGTTGCCAGAGGCTGGAATTGAACCTGGGACCCTGGTGCTGTGAAGCAGTAGTGCTAACCACTGAGCCGTGATTTTTGTCATTGCAGACTTGATGGGCCTTTTCTGTACTATATGATTCTATAAGGGAATGAACTCCTTTCAAACTAATGTAGAATCATTATTTTAAAGGAAGTTTGGAGCTAGTACACTTGGGAAAAGATGTCGAGGATCCTACTATATTGAACTGTGTTAATGGTTATATTTAAATTTAATTTTTAAAAATTGATTCTCAAGAATGTGGGTATCACTAGCCTCCATTTACTGCCCAACCCTAATTTTACAGGGGGCAGTTAAGTGTCAACCACACTGCTTTGGGTCTGGAGTCACATGTAGGCCAGACCAGGTAAGGATGGCAGTTTCCTTCCCTAAAGGACATTAGTGAACCAGATGGGTGTTTCTGACAATCAACGGATTCATGGACATCAGTAAACTCTTAATTCCAGATTTTCACTGAATTCAAATTCCTGAACATTACTGAGACTATCTTTATAATCCAAATTTATTTATTGATTTTTGCCATGGTAGGATTTAAACCTGGGTCCCCAGAACATTACCTGGATCTCTTGATTAATAGTGATAATACCACTAGAGCATCGCCTCCCATATAAAGGAGAGTTACTATTTACTTAAAGTAGTAGTACCTGTCTGGTTAAAATATTTGAGTTTTCTGCATATGTGACAGAAATATATTAGCTGTGACCTCACCAGTCAACAGAAGGTGTGCTTGGGGTGATGGTTTTTTTTTAAATGTAGAAGTACGTCAGTCATTTCGAAAAATACTTCTATTGTTAACTTATGCTGTCTTATACCAATGTAAATACTATGATACATAGGAAATTAATTTTCTTACACTGTGGCTTAAATGGAGAGTGATTATTGTTGCAGATCTTGATAAATTCTTTGAATTATGAGAGCTCAAATACCCTGTATGTCAACACAAATGTGGAAGCTTTGACTAAATTGGCTAATAAATGGTTAGTGAGAATGAATAAGTAGCTCCCAAAAATAGAAAGTCCCTCAAGAGAATTTCAAAAAGGAGTTCTGGTTCATACTGAAGGATGAGGGATGCCTCTATCACAAACTTAGCTGGAAAATATTTTCTGCCCTGTGGCACCTAAATTTCATGCTTAAGTCATCCCAGACCCTCCAGTCCCAAGCCAAACATAAACTAAACTGGTTCCAACTGCCTGCTCCTGGCCCATATCCCTCCAACATCTTTCCTATTCAGGTACTTATCCAAATGTCTTTTAAACGTTGCAATTGTGCCCACATCCAGTACTTCCTCTAAGTTCATTCCATGCGCGAACCACCTGTGTGTGAAAAATTTGTCCCCGTGTCTTTTTTAAAATCTCTCCCCTATCACCTTAAAATGAGCCCCTTAGTTTTGAAATCCCCCATCCTGCCATTAACCTTATCTATACCCCTTATGATTTTATAAACCTCTATAATGGTCACTCCTCAACCTCCTATGTTCCAGTGAAAAAAGTCCCAGCAGTTCTTTATAAGTCAAACCTTCCGTGCCCAGTAATATCTTGGTAAATTGCTGTTCTGAGACAGTAAGCCATTCCTGTTGGCCTGGACCATTCACCCCTTTGAAATGGGAGGGTTTGCCAAGATTCTAACTCTCAACTGTCCCCCAGTAAAAGCAGAAAGTGTGCCCATTCGTACAAATGGCTACACTTAACTCAGCCAATTTGATTGGTTAAAGTCAGGGTGCAACCCACCCCAAAGGAATGACCAGAATTAGAGATGTTGTATGGTGGTATTGGCCCTTCAGTAGTAATATGAGTCTGGGATAATGCTTGGATTAACTACGGTTCAAATCCCATCAAAGCAAAGTGAATGAATACATTTTAGAATAAAAAAATCTAGTCTCAGTAATACTGACAGTGAACCGTCATCAACTGTTGTTTTAATATAAAAACAATCTGGTTCACTAATATCCTTTATGGAAGGAAAACTGCTGTCCTTACTTGGTCTGGCTTACTAATGACTCCAGACTCCATTCAAATATGATTGGCTCTTAATCAGCCTCGGAAATGGCCCTAGCAAGTCATTCAATTCAAGTGTCAATTAGAGATAGGCAACAAAGTCTGACCTTGCCAGTGACACCCACATCTCATGAAAGGATTTATAAAAATTGCAATCACTATCTAATAGCATCCATCAAATGGTCACCCAAGTGTTGTCCTGGAGATTAGATTAGATTCCCTACAGTGTGGAAACAGGCCCTTCGGCCCAACAAGTCCACACCAACCCTCCAAAGAGTAACCCATCTAGTCCCATTTCCCTCTGACTAATGCACCTAACACTATGGACAATTCATCCAACCTGCAACATCTTTGTGGCTGTGGGAGCAAACCACAGCACCGAGAGGAAACCCATGCAGACACGGGGAGAATGTGCAAACTCCACACAGACAGTCTGCCCAAGGCTGGAATTGAACCCTGGTGCTGTGGGGCTGCAGTGCTAACCACTGAGCCACCGTGCCGCCCCGTGCTCATTACTTATAAAACTATACCTCAAATGAACAGTCCAGTCCACCAGACAAGCCAACCTTCCATCTATTAACTGCCAATTTGTTGTCACAGAAAGGTAGCCAACATCAAAGACCCCTCCCACCCTGGTTATAATCTCTTCCAAATTCTTCCGTCATACAGAAGATACAAAGGCTTAAACACATGTACCAACATGTTCAAGGACAGCTTCTTCCCGTGCTGTTACTAGATTTCTGAATGGACCTCTCAAATTTCAGACCTAATGTTGTTCTTGCTCTTTGTGCACCTGCTTTGCAGCTACAGCTTTTATTCCTCACTCTATTCTATCACCCTAGGATCTTTATACGGTATGATCTGCCTGCACTGCATGGAAAACAAAAATATTTCCCTGTATCTAGGTACATGTGACAATAATAAATCAAACCAAAGAAGTGAAGAAAGTGTCTAATGGCATGGACCAAAACAAAAGCAGAAATAATTTCTCCAAGACTTTGGATAGCCTCATCATTACCAGTTTGGCTGCATACTTACGGTTCTTGTGGAACATAACCTTGATCTCTCCAATTGTCGCATTTGGCTCCACCTGTTTTTATAAAGATAGACAGCCCAGAGTTAGGGCAAAACAAAAAATCCACAATTAAAACTTGGCTTCCATACTAACAGACACACTTCAGAGTCTGTGATGTACTTGTTGAACTAAATTAGGTCAGGTGCTTCAGATCAGACTTTTGAATGTCAGTTACTTGACCATGGGAAATATCACAACTGCCCCTGTACTTCTCAAAAATCGGCACTTTCCAGCAGGTGTCAGTCTTGACCAGAAAGCTTTTTCGACCTCATGAAATCTCCAAGACTCCTAGAGTCGAAATACACAGCCAACATTCACCCCTACATCCCTACAAGTTAACTCAGTACAGGTAAGGCCTCAAACCCCACTTCCAAATATGACATTGACTAACACCATGATCAACAACGCAGGCAACATTGGTGCTCAGGGGTATGAATCCAATCCAGCTCTGGCTGTGAGAGCTGGAAGTGTGGACCAGAACCCAAAAAGATAGGAGCTATGTTAGAATGAATAACTTGATGCAATAAGATCAAGTCTTCAACCATCACACCATCAATCTTCATATCAGTATGAATCATGCATCAAGGGAGTTCACTTTAGAGGCTGGCACAGATGCAGGAACATACTTGTAAGGAGAGAGGTGCAAAACAAACTCTGCTTCTGCCAGTATCTCCTCCCAAGCACTGAGCATGTGCACAGCAACCAACACCAAATGAATGCTGAACCCATGAAATCAGACCAGCATCTTGGCAAAGAGAATACATAGACACTGTTTGGAATATTGACAATTAAACAGGCCAACATTTATCCCTCAAACAAACCTCCAATGGGTAATTTCACCATTGCTGCATTGATGTTGGTGGTAGTTTGCTAATGGACAAACTAACTGGCATGCACCCACATTACAACAGTATGACAATATCAATAAGAGCAACCATCACACAGTCCTTGTGGAGATGAAGACCTGCCTTCACAGTGAGAATAACCTCCATCATGTTGTGTGGCACTACCACCACGCTAAATTTGAACAGATCGAGCAACTCAAGACTGGATATCCATGAGGTGCAGAATTATACTCCAACACAATCTGTAACCTCATGGCTCAGCACATCCCCCACTCAACTTTTACAATCAAGCCAGGGGATCAACCCTGGTTCAATGGAAAGTGCAGGAGCAGCACCAGGTATACCTGAAGATGTATTGTCAACCTGGTAAAATCACCAAGCAGGACTACTTGCATGCCAAACAGCATAAGCAGCAAGTGATTGACAGAGCTAAGCGATCCCACAACCAATGCATTAGATCTAAGCTCTGCAGTACTGCCACACCAGTCATGAATGGCGTTGGATGATTAAACAACTCACTGGAGGTGAAGGCTCCCATCCTCAACGATGGAAGAGCCCAGCACATCAGTGCAAAAGATAAGGCTGAAGTTTTCGCAATAATCTTCAGCCAGAAGTGCTGACTGGATGATCCATTTCGGCCTCTTCCAGTGGTCCCCAGCATTACAGATAGCAATCTTCAGCCAATTCGAATCACTCCATGTGTTATCAAGAAACGATTGGAGGCACTGGATACTGCAAAGACTATGGGTCCTGACAACATTCTAGCAATAGTACTGAAGACTTGCACTCCAGAACTTGCCACTCCCCTAGCCAAGCCATTCTGGTCTAGTTACAATACTGGCATCTACCTGACAATGTGAAAAATTGCCCAAATATGTCCCGTACATAAGAAGCAGGACAAACCCAACTCGGCCAGTTACTGCCCCATCAGACTACTCTCGATCATCAGTAAAATGATGGAAGGTGTCATCAACAGTGCCATCAACAGCACCTGCTCAGCAACAACCTGCTCAATGATAGGTTCTGTCTGGGATACTCAGCTCCTGACCTCATTACAGCCTTGGTTCAAACACGGACAAAAGAGCTGAATTCCAGAGGTGAGGCAAGAGTGACAGCCCTTGACATCAAGGCTGCATTTGATCAAATGAAGCATCAAGGAGCCCTAGCAAAACTGAAATCAGCAGGTATCAGAGGGCAAACTCGCATACCTAACACATAGGAAGGTGTTGCTGGAGGTCAGTAATCTCAGCTCCATCACTGCAGGAGTTCCTTAGGGTAATGTCCTAGGCTGAAAATGTGTTGCTGGAAAAGCGCAGCAGGTCAGGCAGCATCCAAGGAGCAGGAAAATCAACGTTTCGGGCATGAGCCCTTCTTCAGGAATCCTAGTTGGGCCCAACAAGTCCACACTGATCCTCCGAACAGCAACCCACCCAGACCCATTCCCACACATTTACCCCTTCACCTAACACTACGGGCAATTTAGCATGGCCAATTCACCTAACCTGCACATTTTTGGACTGTGGGAGGAAACCGGAGCACCCGGAGGAAACCCACGCAGACACGGGAAGAACGTGCAAACTCCACACAGACAGTTGCCCAAGGCGGGAATTGAACCCAGATCTCTGGCTCTGTGAGGCAGCAGTGCTAACCACTGTGCCATCATGCCACCCACACAAATGCTAGGCTATGACTATCACCAACAAGAGACAATCTAATCAACCCCCCCCATCTTTACATTCAATGATGTTACCATCACTGAAATCACGTACTATCAATATTCTAGAAGTTATCATTGATCAGAAACTTAACTGGAGTCACCACAGTGACTACAAACGCAGGTCAGCGTAGAAACATGCTATCCAGCCCAACAAGTGTACACCGACCCTCTGAAGAGAATCCCACCCAGATCCTTTCCCTATAACCCTTCATCATTCCCATGGCTAATGTACCTAACCTACACATCTCTGAACACTAACTCACATCCTGACTCCTGAAAGCCTGTACACCATCTACAAGGCACAAGTCAGAAGACTCCCCACTTGCCTGGATGAATGTAGTCCCAAAACTCAAGTAGTTTGACACCATCCAGGATAAAGCAGACATCCAGGACAGCAGATATATGGGAACACCACCACCTGCAAGCTCCCCTCTAAGCCACTCACCATCCTGACTTGGAAATATATTGCAATTCCTTCACTGAGTCAACCCACAGCAGCTCATCACCACCTTCAGGTCAGCCCAGCAGTGCCCACATTCCACAAAAACAAATAAATAACTGCTTTAAAAAGGACTTCCATTCAGGTGAAGTACTGTGGAGTATCTGATCGGTGTCAAATGTAGTAACTAAGGGGTAGAGCATATTCTCCTTCATTGAATACCTGCCCCAATTTGGGAAAAGTGCTCAAGTGCTGAGTGTACTTAATGTTTCAGAGCAAAGAACACAACCCAACTCACCTTTGGCTGCTGTGTTTTAAGAAAAATCCAAAGAGATTCTACAAAAACATTAAGGGGAAAAAAGAGTAACTTGGGAGAGAATTGGATCCCTTAAATATCAACAAGACCATCTATGTTTAGAAGCACAGAAAATGGGGTGATACTAAACCAGTATTTCACATCAGCACTTACTGTGGAGGAGGACATAGAAGCTAGAGAACTTGGGGAAATAAATAATGATATCTTGAAAAGTGTCCCTATTATAGCACAGGAGGTGCTAGACATCTTAAAATGCACAAAGGTGGATAAATCCCCGGGACTTGACCATAGATTCATACAGTATAGAAAAGGCCCTTCAGCATCAAGTCTGCACCAACAATAACTACCACTTGTCCCATATCCTTGAATGTCATCCAAATATCTTTTAAAAGTTGTAAGGTTTCTGGCCTCTACTGCCTTCCCAGTCAGTGCATTCCAGATTCCTACCACCTGCTGATTGAATACGTTTCTCCCCCCCCTCAAATCCCCTCAGAATCTCCTCCTTACCTAAAACTATGCCTTCTTGTGATTAACCCCTTAATCAAGGGGAACAGCTGTGGTGTGACCAACACTCTGTACAACCCGAACATGATCTCCTTGCTCTTATACTCTGCCACATCTGATGAAAGCAATTGACCCACATGTCTTTGTACTAACGTGTGCTGCAATTTCAGGGTTCTGTGAATAATCTCTTCAAGATCCCTCTGTTCCTGTAGGCCACCCAGTTTTCTACCATTCACTAAATTCTCCCTCATCTTGTTTCATCTTCCAAAGTGGATGATGCTGTACTATCAGGGTTAAATACCATCTGACCAACCCAACTATATCTTCCTGTAACCTATAACCATCTTCTTCACTATTAACTACTCTACCAATCTTGGTGTTGACTGCAAATTTGCTTAACATTCCCCCCACATTTTCATCTTTATCATATATATATATAAAACAAACAATAAGAGTCCCAGTACTGATCCTTGCAATACACTACTGGACATCAGACACCAGTTGCCCGAACAGCCTTCTATCACTATCCTTTGTGTCTTACTACTAAGAGGAAAGAGAGGACTGCAGATGCTGAGCTCATTCCTGATTAAAGGTTTATGCCTGAAACATTGATTCTCCTGCTCCTTAGATGCTGCTTGACCTACTGTGCTTGTCCTATTACTAAGCCAGTTTCTGATCCATCTCACTAAGTTTCCCTCAATTTTCTGCGCTTTAACCTTCTCAGTCACCCATGGGGGTCTTCGTCAAAATCTTTGCGAAAATCCATATAAGCTACATCAACTGAATTTTCCTCATCCACACATGAACACATTTTCAAAAACCTTTTAGCAAATTATGTAGTTAATGGTAGGGCACTGGGGACTGTTGTCAAATGAAGAGACTGGGGTGCAGGTACATAGTTCCTTGAAAGTGCAGTCGCAGGGTAGTGAAGGAGGCACTGGCACATTTGCTTTCATTGGTCAATGCATTGAATATAGGAGTTGGGATGTCGTGTTGTGGTTGCACATGTTGTTGGTGGGACCACTTTTAGAGTACTATGTGCAATTCTGGTCTCCCTACCAAAAGAAAGATGCTGTTAAACCTGAAATGGTGCAGGAAAGATTTACAAGGATGTTATCGGTTTTGGAGGGTTTGAGCACTAAGGAGAGGCTGAAGAGGCTGGGCCTTTTGTCCCTGGAGCATCAGAGGCTGAGGGATGATCTAATAGACATTTATAAAATCATCAGGGATATGGATCGGGTGAATAGCCAAGGACATTTTTCTGCCTTGGAATGGGCAAGTCCAAAACTAGGGGGCATAGGTTAAGGGGAGAGAGACTGGAAAAGCAAGTTTTTCCACACCGACAGTGGCATATATATATGGAATGAGCTGAAAGAGGAAGTGGTGGAGACGAGTACAATTACAATATTTAAAAGGTATGTACATGAAAAGGACATGTTTAAAGATTATGGACTAAATGCTGGTAAATGAGACTAGTTCTATTTAGGATTTCTGGTTGGCATGGACAAGTTGGACCGAAGGGTCTTTTTCTATGCTGTACATCTGTATGGCTCTGAGTGCTGGGGTGGGACAAAGCTTAAGAAAAACGGTGAGATCTCTTGAGGAACAGCTAAATCAACTGATCCTAAAGTAGCTGCCGTACAGATTGAATAAAGACTGGCACAGTTAAAAACAACGTAAATGGTTGCCAAGTCAAAAAGAGAGCTGGTGCCTCCAATGGATATGTATCCTCTGATCCAAGGAGTATTCTACTTCAATCATATCAAAGCTGGGAGGAAACTCTCTCAACTCTGGGTGGAGACAACAATCCAGCAGAATTAGAACTGTTTAACTGTCTCTTTTCTGAAGCATATGTAGATCGCACAGCATTGACTGCCTCTGGGGTGCCTCCATCACTTAGAAAATGCCTACAAGGATAAAGTCAGATGGATTGAAAGCTTTGAACTTACACTACTGACCAGCTGCAACCTTGTTGAAACAAGAAGAAACTGTTCAGAACTGGGATACTTTTATTTCCTACAATTCACCCTCATACATCTTGCTGCATCAAGCCTGGTCTGGTAGCAACTTCCATCTTCACACACACATATGCTTCTCCCAGTTGCTCCTATACGATCTCCTATCCAGATGCAACATCAAGAACAGACTGAAGCTGATGCCCTCTACAATGGGCACTGAAGGCCAAGTTCATTAGCTATCAGAAGCGATGACAGATGCCCACTTGGCAAGGTGAGCGAGTATGGGAACAGCCTCCAGGGAGCATCACAGACAGCTGACGCCTGCTTTGGCTCATCCGGTCATGCTCCCCCCACCAGTGACCTCTGATATCCTTGCACATGGGTATGACATTTGAAATCCTGTGAATAACTGGAGATGTCCACAAGGCAAAGAGACCAGTTGCACCTTCACCAAGGCTCCTGGCTGGGACACTATTTGCCATAAACAACTCTCACCTCCACTCACTGTGAAAAGTGGAAGATTTTAAACACCAAACTCTGAGTGGAAAATGGTTGTGTTGTAGGTGGAATACAAAGTCAAAAAAAAGGAGATAAATACAAATCTAGATCCCATCCCTGGGAAATACTGTATACAAAGGAACCATTCTGCACACCACGTGCATGCTAACTCCTTGGTGGAAGAATGCAGAGTCCCAGCTGCTCTGTTCTTTCCCTGGATTAGATTACTTTACAGTGTGGAAACAGGCCCTTCGGCCCAACAAGTCCACACCGACCCGCCGAAGCGCAAGCAACCCACACCTCTACATTTACCCCTTACCTAACACTATGGGCAATTTAGCATGGCCAATTCACCTGACCTGCACATCTTTGGACTGTGGGAGGAAACCGGAGTACCCGGAGGAAACCCACGCAGACACGGGGAGAACGTGCAAACTCCACACAGTCGCCTGAGGCAGGAATTGAACCCGGGTCTCTGGCGCTGTGAGGCCGCAGTGCTAACCACTGTGCCACCGTGCCGCCCACCTATGGAACTATGCAATGTTTCTCGATTCAAGCTTGTGTCCAATTTTCTTTTGAGTTCCTACTAAATTGGTTTCCACTCACACACCACTGACATCCCCTACCCCCACCACCAAGTTCAAGGCCACACTAAACCAAAACACTTACTGTATAAAATGGCTTTCAAATTTCACCTCTGGTTACTAGCTCCTCATCTTAGGAGTGAGTTCGGCTCAGTTAGCTGGACAGACCAGCTGAGGTTACCAATAAAGGACTTTCCTTTCCCCTTGCCTGAAGTATGGTCACCCTCAAGTTAAATCATCACCTGTCGTCTCTCTCTAACAAGAGAGCAGCCCGATTGTCTGGTAAGATTACGGACACACACACATTCACTCAGTTACTGACCCTCCCACTAATAGGCACAGTTTCTCCTGATTCATCCTGACAGAACACATAGCCTCCCTAAATCACCCTTTGAAATGGAGATAGCACCAGAAATCTGTGAATATATGGGGATGCCTCAGTCAATGATGTTAACTGGAGATGATTAATCAAAAAGATAACTGTGGGCTTGAGCACAAATTTTCCACAACTGCACCTAGATTGTTTTCAACAAACCAAGGGATATGTCAAATAAACATACAGTCCCAATAGTTAATGTTTTGATGCTATGTATTTTACTGCCACAGCATATATGCAATGGAGGCTTACCTTGTCCAGAAAGGTGAGCTTCTGTTTAGTCCTTGCATCCAAGATCTCCACCTCAAAGAAAACACAAGCTTTTTTAGATTTCTTCTGCGATTTGATGGGACGGCTGGGCAGAATCAGCCCATTAGCCAACAGTAAGTTTGGCTCTGGCAGCATCACGCTCATATTCATTGCTATTCCAATCAGTCCCACTCAAAGTTTAGCCTTTCCCCCTCTCTTTCCAAACGGAGGAGGCTCACTATTTAAAATAATGTATGAAGAACAAAAAAAACTGAAGTCCTGCTGCCCGAGGTACAGTGAGCCACGAATAAACCCAGTCATCTGCAGCTTCTAGACAGAACAGCTCTAAAAAGGAGACTGCCCGAAGGGAGGTAACCCGATAGCTCTGGAATGTGAGCTCCTGACATCTCCAACTAAATATAATCCAATTAAACAGCAGCAGAACATCTGGGACTTCAAGAGTTGAGTGAATTGGAGAAATGCACTTGTCGGATTTTATTTGGGAATCAAACCAACTGATACTGCAAGTGTTCAGGGCACCTGGGAGACAGCACATGGTCAGGAGTAAGAATCCCTGCTCCGTCCCAGACGGGGAGAGACTGTTACAGGAGAGTTCAGCTCTCAGTAGTACCGCCAGGTACTGGTACATTTACAGGTATATTCACTGGGATATGATACTAACATGGGTCAGCAGAACATCCAAAATCACAAGCACCCACCAGACCGCAAGGCAAAATTTGGGCAACCAGGCCTTTCTGCCAACCAACTTATACTGGTGTTGGTACTGCACAGTCTGCCACCTCACTAACCCAACAGGGCAAAAATGTCTTTGCCAATGGCTGTTTGCTTCACATGATGTCCTGGCATGTTTCTTTCGACCAAGAGAATCAGGGAAAGTTTTTTTTAAAATTTCCCTGGGGTTTTCAACCTAGTGAACGCATAGTGGGGAACAGGGGTATTTGATTAAAATGAACCAGCAACTGAGATCTGGGAAAAGTTTAATGGAGCAGCCAGCTTTTGCTGCCCAGTTATTTCGTACGTGTTGGAGATACCTCCTGCTGTCTGGATGCCAGCTGACACTCAAGAAGTCAAGGATCAGAAATGTCAAGGTTCACGTGTGAAGAACCCTTTCACTCTAATGGCCACGGAAGGATGTTGAGGGAATAAACAGAATCTGGGTTGGGCAGAATCAAACTAAAGGAAAAATTACACAAAATCAGATCATTAGCTTAGCTGCACGTGACAGATACAGTTCCTTTAAAATTCAGAATCCAAATTCACTTGCGGAATGGGAACATGCTTCGTTCGAATACACTTTCCCCCCTCTCCTTCCTCCCCACCCAAAAGTAATCAGATTCCATAACTGTGGCCCTTCCATCCGCTGACTGCACGGTCATCTCTGTGACCATTGCAGCTTCCCATATATCACACTCAGACAGAATAACAAGCAACAACAGAATAAAACATCCCAAGGTGCTTCACAACGGTGTTATCAAACAAAAATCTGATACTGAGCCAATCCCAAAGGCTGGTGGAAGAGGTAGGTTTTAAAGCATGGAGTAAGCGGGAGAAGGGAATTCTGGAGCTCAGGGGCCTTGGCAGCTGAAGGCACAGCTATCAATGATGCAGTAATTAAAACTGGGTAAGCACAAGAGGCTGGGACATGGGGGGGAAAACAGAGATGACAACTTCGTAGGGTTGGAGGGGGAGATAAGGAGGGGCAAGAGCATTAACTGGTGAGACTGGGAAGGAGACTCCTTTGGTGTTGAACTATAGAAAATAGAAAATTAAAAACACCATTTAATTTTCTTTAGCTGCCCTCTAATTGCATTTAATTTATTGTTCTGGACTTATTTTAACAAAAAAAAGTGACAATTGAATTGTCTTAAATTGAGAATTTATTGTGAGCAAGATTATTTGCAGCAAATTTCAGATTTTGACCGTGTTCTTTAGCACTAGTTAAAGTGCAATGGCATGCATGAGCCTGAGAATGTGTGTCTCGTCTGCCTGGGCATGAGCGAGAGCAATAGCGTCACGGTCTGGCTGCGTGTGAGCATATGAGAGAGAGAGTGAGAGAGAGAGGAAACGCAAGAGTGAGAGGCAGAGAGTGAGAGTGTGAGCGAGAGAGGCAATGCAAGAGAAAGGGAGAGGGAGAGAGGCAATGTGTGTGTGAGTGTGAGAGAGAGAGAGAGAGAACGCCGGTGTGTGTGTGTGCGCGAGAGAAAGAGGCAACGTGAGTGAGAGAGAGAGAGAGAGAGAGAGAGAGAGAGAGAGAGAGAGAGAGAGAGAGAGAGAGAGAGAGAGAGAGAGAGAGAGAGAGAGAGAGAGAGAGAGAGAATGTGAGAGAGAGAGAGAGAGAGAGAGTGTCTGTGCAGGTGAGGGTGAGAATGTGTCTGTCTGTCTGTGCGTGTCTATTTCTTCCTCTCAGGCTGACCCAACCACTATCCCTCCACCGACACACTCATTCAATTGGTCCTCACCCTCAACAACTTTTCCTTCAATCCTCTCACTTCCTTCAGACCAAAGGGGTAGCCACGGGCATCCACATGACTTCGGTATGCCTGTGTCCTCCTCGGATGTGTGGAACAGTCCATCTTCCATAGTTACACCGACACTATTCCCCATTTTTTCCTCTGCTACATTGATGACTATATCGTCACCACCACCTCATGCTCCGATGAGGAGGCTGAAGAGTTCATCAACTTCATGAACACCTTCCACCCTGACCTCAAGTTCACCTGGACCATCTTGGACACCTCCCTCCTCTTCCTGCACCTCTCTGCCTCCATTCCCAGTGACCGACTCAACATGGACATCTACTTCAAACTCACGGACTCCCACAGCTACCTGGACTATACCTCCTCCTCGCCTCCCACCCCTACGTAAAAACACTATCCATTATTCCCAATTCCTCCACGTCAGTCATCCCAGGAGGAGCAATTCCACTCCAGAACATCCCAGATGGCCTCCTACTTCAAGGACCGAAATTTCCCCTCCCACGTGGTCAACAATGCCCTCCAGTGCATCTCCTCCACTTCTGCACCTCCACCCTTGAACCCCACCCCTCCAACTGCGACAAGAATAGAACCCCCCGCTCCTCACCTTCCACCCCACCAATCTCCAGATGCAACATTTCACCCTCTACCATTTCTGCCACCAACAGACCCCACCATGAGAGATACTTTTCCCTACCCACTCCAATCAGCATTCCATAGAGACCATTCCCTCGTTAGGTCTGTGACCCCCACCAACTCATCCACCATTCCCGCACCTTCCCTTGCTGTAACAAGAGGTGTAAAGCCTGCACCCATACCTCCCCCTTCACCTCCATCCAAGGCCCCCAAGGATCCTTCCTCACCCAGCAGAGATTTTCCTGCACGTCTAAACACCTCATCTACTGTGTCCGTTGCTCTCAATGTGGTCTCTACATTGGGGAGACAGGATGCCAACTCACGGAACATTTCAGGGAGCATCTCTGGCACACTCGCACCAAAAACCCACTGCCCTGTAGCCGACCACTTCAACTACTCCCTCCCATTCCGCCAAGGGCATGCAAGTCCTTGGCCTCCTCCACTGCCAAATCCTAGCCACCCAACGCCTGGAGGAAGAACTCATCTTCCATCTTGGGACCCTCCAACCACACAGGATCAATGTTGATTTCACCAGTTTCCTCATCTCCCCTTCCCCCCCCTCATCCCAGATCCAAACTTCCAACTCAGCATCACCCTCTTGAACTGTCCCACCTGGCCACTCCACACTCTGGTCTGTCCTAACACCATCACCCCCCACCTGCATCTACCTATTGCCCTTCAAACTACCTTCCCCCCAGCCCCACCCCCACCCCCCTATTTATCTCTCTCCCCCTCTCCCCATGCACCACATTCCAGATGAATGGCTTATGCCTAAAACATCGACTCTCCTTGGATGCTGCCTGACTGGCTGTGCTTTTCCAGCACCACACTTTGACTCATGTCTGTCTGTCTGTCTATGCATGTGAGTGTGAGAGTGTGCGTGTCTGTCTGTCTGTCTGTGTGCGCGAGTTTGAGAAGAACAGAATGAGCAGCCTGACAGTACAGCCTGTATATACTCAAGGCCCGGAAGTATTGTGATATCTCTACCTCGCTGGATTGCCCACTTGGAATTTTGTGGTCTGGAGATTTGAAGATTGGCTATTCTTGACTGTGTTGCCTCATATCCTGACTCACAAACTGAGGTTTGTCAGTGTCAGCAATGTAGGTCTCTTAGAACGAGAACAGTTTTAAAAATCCTATGTGGCAAAACAAACCAACTGCTCTCTGGGAAGAGATTCTCATTTCATGTCCCGATATGGCTGATGAGCATGTTTCACTGCAGGCAGGCCTCTGGAGAGCTTTGCAATCACAAGCCTGTGAAAGCAAGCAGAGTGGTGTGTTAATGCGTTTATGGCAGCACCTTATGTGCAGCTGTTAAAACGGAGTACAGAGCTCAGCTTGTGTCAGTCATATTAATAGAAGCCACAGGCAGGACAAATACAGTGGGCAGCACACACCAGCACTTCTCGGGAAGACCAAGGCGTGCAGCTGAAATGGATTTTTATCGGGAACCCTGTCTCCATAATCATTCCACAAACAGTAAGCTACCCGATGCTTTAGTTTATCAACTAGAACAGATCATGCTATTGTTTTAAAATGTTGCAGGAGGCAGTTTGAGAGAAAGAAGTTTCAGGAGATAGAATAGAGTGTAAATGGGATCCCAGAAGTAAAATTCGGAAAGTTCAGTTCTTTCAGCGCCACTGCCTTTCAATGCTTTGGCTCTGAGCTGTAGACAGGAGCAAGCTCTGAATAAATAAAATGGACTCTTCAAGAACAAAAACCTTTTGAGACAGATGTAACAGAGTTTTCAAGACTGAGTCAGGACACAAAACTCCTGACACATGGTTAGACTTAAACTAACTGGTGATTTATATGGAAACTTGAGGAAGAGGTAGTATGAGGCTAGAAGAGGAGGAAGAACAATCTTGGCTTTAAGGAGCTGCCACTAGTGTTACATAACAACTTTCTCGAACAGACACTGCTGGGTTTGAGCGGCTGCCATTGGACTATTTTTGCTCTGCCACCCCTCAGTTTACTTCCT
Source organism: Chiloscyllium plagiosum (assembly GCF_037043375.1). Lineage (NCBI taxonomy): Eukaryota > Metazoa > Chordata > Chondrichthyes > Orectolobiformes > Hemiscylliidae > Chiloscyllium > Chiloscyllium plagiosum. The sequence continues at coordinate 23,188,888 of NW_028270183.1, read as the reverse complement.
ACATCAAGGCAGTCAAAGGCACTCAACAAATAGTTGAAGGACTTAAATAGTACAACCTGGTATTTTATCAAATTGTAGGCAGTCAAAAACATTTCCAGTCATTTAAACCCAGGCGGTCTCAGTTGGGGAAAGACATTGGGCAGCTGTATTCAAATGTTCTCACACTTAACTGCTAAGTGCTCCTCAGAGTGAAGAACATAAGTACCATGACTGTTTTCAAATCACATAGCTGTTTCATGAATTGTGTATAGTCTAACAGATTTATTCAAAATTACAAGCTTGGTGACAAAGGAGCAGCATTCCGAAAGCTTGTGATTTCAAAGGAATCTGTTGGACTACAATATGGTGTTGTGTGACTTTGTTTACCCCAGTCCATCACCAGCACCTCCACATCATGAATAGTAGTCAAGTAACTAACAGTGTTCCACAAAATGGGAATAATCTGAAGCAACATTTGGAAACCAACACATTCAGGAGGAACAAATAACTTAAGATCTTTGATTCCCAAAGCTCTGCACCCCTGAAACTTCTGTTGAGTCATGTGCACGTTTGCTGTACAGTAAATTTGCTATATGCAGTAATGATGGCTGTGTACTGTAATATTGCTGCATGCAGTATTCATTGCTGGCGTGCAGTCAAATACTTCACCACATGTGGACTCCACTGTTCTGAAAGTACCAGGTGGTTGAAGGAGAACAAGATGAAGCTTGAATTTTTTTTGTTTTAAGTAAGATGTCTAAGTTTGCAGACAATGCTAAGTTGGGTGAGAAGATGAACTGTGAGGAAGATGCTCAGGTGCTTCAGAGTGATTTAGATAAGTTGACCGAGTGGGCAAATGCATGGCAGGTGAAGTAAAATGCGAATAAATGAGAGGTTATCCACTTTGGTAGCAAAAGCAGGAAGGTAGATTATTGCTTGAAATGGCTACACTGGAAGGTGCAATGAGACTGCCATCCCGTTTCCCCCCTCAGTCGAAGCAAAACGCTCAGTATGGTTTTATCTCCTCCATCTTTATTCCAGGCCCTGGAGGGACAGAGAACAATCGCCCATGTGCACAGGGACATGAGTTCACGGTCTTCTCTGGATCAGCAACTTCTCAATGAACTATATTGTCATTTTACAGGGAGGAGCATCCAGATAAGGCGACATACATATTAATTGGGTGACTGTTACAGTCAACGAGTATCAATAGAAGAGACCAAGCCCTTTACTGTTATACAATGAATGTTCTTAACCTTGTTAATTGGATTCATACAATAGATACTTTTCCCCTTATTAGCTGATCTTGCATACCGAATGCATCCAATATTGTTAAATGGCTCTACATTATGACTGCTTTTCCACCTTATTAACCCATTACCCTTGCCTCCAGCACCCCATTGTTAACTGCAAGTTTTTTTTATTTACCCCGAGAGCGCTCTTCGGCATGTACCCAGACCTGCCATTTAAGTGCTCTGCTGGTGGAACCACTCTTCAGATGCCTTTCAAAGTGGTCCCGCGCCATTTTGTTTTAAAAATCATGTATAACTGCAAGTTTTTATCTGATCTGAGTCATGCTCAGCTGAATGCCTTGGTTCACAAAACTCAGAACTTAACACCTTCCCTGCCTGCTTGTACCCTATACACATTCTCAAGACCTGGGTTTATCAGATGACGATAAGAAATGGTACATTGACTTCAGAGTGAGAAGATTTGAGTACTGTACAGGAGCAGGGGCGTCTTCCTACGATAGTGCAGGGCCTTAGTGAGAGAAAAGTACAGCACAGTACAGGCCCTACGGCCCACAATGTTGTGCCGAGGATTAATCCTAATCTAAAATTAAATAATCTAATCTCCGCTCCCCTCAATTCACTGCTGTCCATGTGCATGTCCAGCAGTCGCTTAAATGACTGCACTTCCACCACTTCTGCTGGCAATGCATTCCATGCGTTCACAACTCTGTGTAAAGAACCTACCTCTGGTGTCTCCTCCTATACCTTCCTCCTAACACCTTAAATCTATGACCCCTCATGGCAGTCAATCCTGCCCTGGGGAAAAGTCTCTGACTATTGACTCTATCCAAGCCTCTCATTACCTTGTACACCTCGATCAGGTCACCCCTCTTCCTCCTTCTCTCTAGAGAGAAAAGTCCGAGCTCAGTCAACTTCTTCTCTTAAGACAAGTCCTCCAGTCCAGTCAGCATCCTGGTAAACCCTCCTTTGCACCCTCCCCAAAGCCTCACGTCTAATGAGGCGACAAGAACTGGACACAATATTCCAAGTGTGGTCTCACCAGGGTTTTGTAGAGCTGCAGCAAAACCTCACTGTTCTTAAACTCAATCCCCTTGTTGATGGGGTGTTGTGCGTAGTTTTGGTCTCCTGAGGATGGATGTTCTGACGATGGAGGAAGGTTTACTAGACTGATTCTTGGGGTGGCTGGAGTGACATATGAAGAGAGACTGGATCAGTTAGGACTATATCCATTTGAGTTTGGAAGAATGAGGAGCAATTTCACAGGAACCAATAAAATTCTAACAGAACCAGATGGAGTAAACACAGGCAGGATGCACCCAGTGATCAGGGCGTTGAGAAGCTGGGGTTACAATCTAAGGATATGAGGTAGTCCATTTAGGAATGAGCCGAGAAGAAATTTCTTCATCCAAAGTGGCGAGCGTGTGGCATTCTCAGCCACAGAAAGTGGTTCAGGTCAAAACTTTAAATGTTTCAAGAAGGAATTCAATGTAGTTCTTAGGGCTAAAGGGGTCAAAGGGTACAAGGAGAAAGCTGGAACACGGTACCAAGTTGGATGATCAGAATGACCTCACTGAATGCTGGAGCAGGCTCAAAGAACTGAAAGGCTTACTCCTGCCTATTTTTCTATGTAATTCGGATATAGCATCAGAAGAGGAACTCAGTCAGACCTAAAATATGACTTTAGCTGATCAGGACAGTGCAAGTTAAAATAACAGGTTTGCACAAGTTCCAGTGATTGGGAATATTTTGGTCAGCTACAAAATATCCACAAAAACAGATTTCCTTTGTCATGGAAAAGGGGCAACCACCCTACGCTATCGAACAGGAGTGTGAAAAATCTACTGCACTGGAACACAGCACGATTTACAGAGTTGCAAAGATAAGTAGGTATCAGTCTAAGGAAAGCAGAAACATACCTGTTCTCGTAAACCAATACAGTTAAATATTTTTGGAAAGGAAGTACCTATAAGTTGTTTGTGTACACTGAGGCCCTGACGGGTATATTGTATAATCAAAAACAGTAGGTCTAACTGAGATATTGAGCTCCCTGCCTTCTAGCATACTAGTACCAGAGGGTCAGTCGATTACATAACATTAGAGATTTGACCAATGGTTACTGAAAAGAACTCTGTTTCAGATAATCTGAGAGGTTGAAGCAGTTACCAAAGCCGTTTGTGGAAATGCAACAGATTTTTAATGACATGAATCATTCCAAGTAGAGTGGAACATTGTAATTTCATTAGGGTAATTGAAAATTAACCACCCAGGAGGATAGTTCATCTCTCACATTAATAATAGGTGCCCAAAACCAAGCTCAGGGAGGACACAAGCCAACCAGGGAGAATATGGGCACTCTGGCCAATTATTTCCTTTACAGCAATCAACACAACAGGAAAAAGCAGAGACCTGTCGTCAGCAACATTTGTTGACAGTTAACTTCACCTGCCCTTTTGGAATACAGATGGATAGCTAAGAACAAAACATAGGGAACAGGAGATTGAGAAAGTGCAGGCAAGTGAGAAAAGGCCACAACAGTGCGGTAAGAGTCCTTCATCAATTAGCACTGCTGAAAACAAACAACTGGTTTTCATTTGGCATCTTTAACACAAAGCTTCAAGGCTTTTCACAGCAAAAAGAAAATTATTTTTTTGCAGAAACACACAAGTGATACGAGGTTTAGTTTCAGGTTTCTGTAGAGATTGTTTGAGTGGAGGTTCGCATCTAGGGAGGGCCTGAGCGATCTGAAAACAAGACCAACAGTTTTAAAATTAAGGTTCCGCTTAAGTGGGAGCCAACATAGACCAGTGAACCATAGGGGCAAGAGGTGAATGCGACTCAAGTAGCAGAATTTTGGACAAGCTTGTTTATTGAAGGGTAGGATGTAGGAGAGGGTGTCAGGCAGGAAGGTGGTGAAAATAGCTAAGCGCAGGGGATAATAAAAGCATGATGAGAATTTCAGCAGAGATGGCAGAAGGAAAAATAATTGGTCTTCGGGATAGCAAGATTATGCATTCAGAAATATAAACACATTCATAGAGTCGTGTAAATTCTCTCTCTCCTGTAAGAACTTGTGAATGAATTTACCTTTTTGCCAAGGGGTGTGATGATAGGATGTTGCAGGAAATCTGAACAGCTCTTTGTTAAATTACGGGGATAGCTTTTTAGTCAGGTTTTCAAATAGTTGTTATTCTAAATTCTGTTTTCTTTTGTTTGTACTTCATTCGGTAGTCTGTAAATAAATTCTGTTCCATTTAAAACTGAGTGGTTTGGTCAGCTGCATCACTCCTGGTATATCCACCTTACCTTAATGGCTGTATGAATAGGAAGAGTTTGGGGGGAAATGGGCCAAGAGCTGGCAAATGGGACTAGATTAGTTTCAGATATCTGGTCATCATGGATGAGTTGGACCAGAGGGTCCGTTCCTGTACTGCACATCTCTGTGACTTTACGACAACTAGAAAACTTAGGGTCTGGGCTACCTTCTTGAAATATTTTAAGGTGGTCTGGCCTGGTCCATAACATAGTTGTTTGGCCTCAGCTGGAGTACTGTGTATGATTCTAGGCACCACACTCGAGGAAGGTATTGGAGATACAGCACATAAGAGGCTTACAGGAATGAAATTCCTCATCCTTGGAACTGGCGATGCAGATAAATCGGAGAAGTCGGGACTGTTTTTTTTCTTGCAGAAGGCTGACAGGAGATTTGACAGAGGTGTTCAAAGATCATGAGGAGTCTGGACTGAATTGAAAGAAACTGTTCCCAATTGTGAAAGGATCAAGAGTGATGGCCTATCAGGTTTATTGAGGAAAGCAGAAAAAAAAAGTGTGAGGGGAAAAGATCTATATAGCGAGGGGTCAGGGTTTGAAATTCACTACCTGAGAGTGCGGGTAGTGACTCAATGGAGGCTTTCAAAATGAAATTGTTCCCTTCAAATAACTGTCCAAAGTGTAGGGTATATGGGGAGAATACATCAGGATTGCAACAAGTGAGTCGTTTGTTTGGAAAGACAGAATGGGCCAAATAGCGTCTTTCTGAGCTGCTGTAAACATCTCAGCCTCTTCCTCCTCTAAAACTTACCTTTTTGAGAAGTTTTGAATCATTTATGCTGTGCACTGCTCAAGGTCAAATGGCTAAACATTATCAAAAACAAAGTGTCTCATCATATTTTACTACATCAACAAAAAAAAAAGTGTACAAAAAGTTTATTCTTTCGTGGAATGTGGTGTTGCTGGTAATCTTTTGCCCATCACTAACTACTTTTCAACTGAGTGGCTCATTCAGCCATTTCAGAGTTAACCACATTGCTGTAGGCCTGGAGTCACATGTAGCCTAGACTAGATTATTTTCCTAAAAAAATTAGCGCACAAGGTTGTGTTTAAAAAAAAATTATGATAGTTGCCGTGGTCACCATTATATTCCCAGATTTATTAATTGAATTTCAATTCTGCAAGCTGTTATGTATGGATTTGACCTCATGTCCCCAGAACATTAGCCTGGGCCTGAGTCCTGAGGAAAGGTCACTGGACCCGAATTGTTAACTCTGATGAATTCTCTCCACAGGTGCTGCCAGACCTGCTGAGCCTTTCCAGTAATGAGGGCAGAGCAGTGGACATTGTCTGTATGGACTTCAGTAAGGCATTCTATGAGGTTTTGCATATTAGACTGGTTAGCAAGGTTAGATCATATGGAATACGAGAGCTAGCCATCTGGATGCAAAATTGGCTCAAAGGTTTTCAGACAGGAGACCTGTGACCAGCAGTGTGCCAAAACGATTGGCGTTGGGTCCACTGCTTTGTCAAGTATATAAACGATTTGGATGAGAACATAGGTGGTAAGGTAAGTAAGTTTGCAATGACACCAAAATCGGAGGTGTAGTGAACAACAAAGGTTACCTCAGAGTAAAATGGGACCTTGATCAGATTGGCAAATGGGCTTAGGAGTGGATAACAGAGCTCAATTTAGATAAATGTGAGGTGCTGCATTTTGGTAAGGCAAATCAGGGCAGGACTTATACACTTAATGTTAAGGTCCTGGGGAGTGTTGCTGAAAAAAGATACCTTGGGGTGCAGGTGCATACTGTTATAAAGCAGAAGTTGACGCCACTCTGAGAACTAAAACAGAAGCACCCAAACAGGTGCACCTCACCCTATAATCTGTAAAAAGTGCTGTAACCTGCTTCTCAACAACTTCTAGTGGTTAAAAATAAATCCTTGACACTCACTCTAAAATCAACAGGTAACAATTTATTTATCTAACTCTTAACAGTAAACAAATTAATTAAACTATTAACAAACTGAAAAACTCCTAACAACTAACTATTCCTTAATAAAATAAGATTCTAACGGTATGCTGTTCCAATAAGTAGAAGTCCCATTCATATACAAAAAAAAACAGAATTTAGTCTCAAAATTACAGCCAGGTTACGTCTTCCAGAATGTTCTGTGCCTTCTCCGCCATTTCTTCTGTGAAGAACGCCTTCTCTGCTGTTTCTTCTGTCAGGAACGTCTTCCCCGCCATTGGTACTGTTATTAATTAAATAGTACTTTCTCTAAAGCATAGGTGACTGAAAGAGCCAGTGATTCTCGAGAGAGAGTGCTGAGGGCTGTTCATCTGGTGGATAGCAGTTAGCTCTGGGGTCTTTATCCAACTGCCCCCTTCATTTATACCCATGATTAATGTCAATATTTCCTACAATAGGATTGGTCCGTGTTGTCAAACCATCAGATTTAAATTTAATAGGTTTTTGGTATTTAAGTACCTGGTTCAAATCAATCAGCTAAATTCAAAAACCTGTTGTTTTGTTAAAAAATGTTGCTTGGCCTGCTAACTGTATGGCCTTTAGATACAAATGTTTCAGTTCAGGCTGTGTACTAGCAAACGTAAGCACAGAAAAAGCATCATCTTTGATACGCAATGCTGTCCCAATTTTACAAACATTCTAACTTCCTGCCTCCCAAGCTACAATTACTCTACCCAACTTCACAACAATAGTTCCTTGAAAATGGAGTCGTAGGTAGACAAGGTACTGAAGAGGACAGTTTGAAACACTTGCCTTTATTTGGTCAGTGCACTGAGTATAGGAGGTTGGGAGATAATGTTGTAGCTGCAGAGGACATTTGTTAGGCCACTTTGGACTTCTGCATTCATTTCAGGTCTCCCTGCTATAGGAAAGATGTTGTTAAACTTGAGTTCAGAAAAGATTTACAAGGATATTGCCAGGGTTGCGCCAATCGGGAGAGGCTGAATAGAACATATACAGCATAGGACAGGAATGGGCCTTTCAGTCCAGGATGTTATGCCAAACATGCTACTAAATTAAACTAATCCCTTCTGCCTATGGTCCATATCCCTCCATTCCTTGCATATACTTGTGCTTATTCAAGAGCCCCTTAAATGCCCCTATCGTATCTGCCTCACACTACTCCTGGCTGTGCATTCCAAACTCCTACTACTCTTGCCTCTCATATCTCCTTTGAACTTTCCCCCTCTCACCTTAAATACACGCCCCCTAATATTAGACCTTTCAACTCTGGGAAGAATTTTCTTACTGTCAACACTATTTATGTCTCTCACAATTTTATAAACCTTTAATCAGGTTTCTCCTCAGCTTACACTGCTCCAAAGAAAACAACCTTAGTTTATCCAGTCTCTCCTGATAGCTCATGCCCTCTAATCCAGGCTGCATCCTGGTAAACCTCTTCTGTATCCTCTCCAAAACCTCCAGATCCTTCCTGTAATGTGGCGACCAGAACTGAATGCAATACTCTTAAGCGCGGCCTGACCAAAGTTTTATAAAGCTACAACATCACTTCCTGATACTTGTACTCAATTCCCTGACCAGTAAAGGCAAGCATGCCATACGCCTTGTTTACCAGCTTACCTACTTCTTGGCCACTTTCAGGGAGCTATGAACTAGGACCCCAAGATCCCTCTGTACGTTGATGTTATCAAAGGGTCCTGCCATTAACTGTATACTTTCCTTAACAGTTGATCTTCCAAAGTGCAACACCTCACACTTACCTGGATTAAACTCAATCTGCCACTTCTCCACTCATATCTGTCACTGATCTGTATGTCGCTCTATCCTTAAACAACTTTCCACACTACCCACAACGCTCCCAATCTTTGCATCGTCTGAATAAGCTGGGGTTATTTTTGCTGCAGCATCGAAGGCTGTTGGGTGACATTACAGAGGTTTATAAAATCATGAGGGGCATGGATAGGGTAAATAGTCATGGTCTTTTTCCTGGGGAAGGGGAGGGAGACAAAAGGGGGGTGGGGGGGGAGGGGAACCAATAGGGAGGAGAGGGGGACAGGGAGAAAAGGGAGGAAAGAGAGTCAGAGACAGGGGGAAAGGGAGTCAGGGAAGGAGGGTGAGGGAGGAAAGGGGGATGGGGAGGGGAGGAAGAGGGGGTGAAGAGGGAAAAAGGGGGTTAAATGGGAAGGGGTGGTGGGGTGGTGGGGGGGTGGGGGGAGGAGAGATAGCGTGGTACTCTCAGTCAGCCTGGGTTTTGGGCTCAAGTCTTTGGAATGAGATTTTAACTCACAACCTTCTGAGTCAGAGTCAAGAGGGCGAACCCACGGCAGGTATCTTGCACGAACCAGGGCTCCTTAAATTTGCCTCTAGTCGAAAGGCACCATTCTCAGAGCGTATCCCAAGACAACGAGTACCTGAAACAGTGCCAGTGTATATTTAGCCTGGCGCAGTAACTTGGTGTTTGATGTGGATGAATCCAGAATATCAGGTTTATACCTTTGCATTGACGGATGGAATTCAGCTCAAATTTATTTCTACAGTTTCAAACAAATCCTTCCTGAGAATTCACACCCTTGAAGCAGCTTGTCCATTGCTGTGAATTCATGCTGACCTCCCTATTGTAGGCTAGAGATAGACCTGATAAACAGAACACTGTAGGGTTATCCAATGTTATTGCATGTACAAGCTGGCAGCTTGTGAGAATACTCAACACAGGTTACTGACAATCCGCCTTGCGAATTATACAGCAACATTCAGGAGGGTTGGACAGGTCAAGTTATCCTGGCTAGGTAGTGCGTATTTGCAAAGTGATGATGTAGATTAAGCATTCACATTAGCACTGAACAGCCTGGGTACATGCCACATTAATGGACTCTTTTTCTCTAAATAAGACTAGCTGGTGAAGGTAGGTCTCTTTATACAGTCAGCCTCAGGCAGAGTCAGCTGGGATTCAACAGACAAACAGCTCCCGACTGCTGCACACTCCACTATCAGGCATATTCTACGGAAAAAGATTTTGAAAGCATGGCCAGTTTCCGAATATTTTTTAACTCATTATGGGATGAGGGCATTGCTGGCTAGACCAGCATTTATTACCCATCCCTCAGTTAAGATCAATCACATTGCTGTGTTGAGTCACATGTAGTCCAGACCAGGTAAGGACAGCAGTTTAGTGAACAAGGTGGGTTTTTCCAACAATCGACAATGGATTTGTAGCCATCATTAGATTGTTAATTCCAGATTTTTCATTGACTTCAAATTCTACCATCTGCCATGTCGGGATTTGAAGCTGGACCTCCAGAACACTACCTGGATCTAAAAGACCAGCAATAATACCACTAGGCCATTCCCTTCCCTAAACAGACCACCATGACGGATGCTGGCTTGCCCCAGAGACAGTGCCAGAAAAACAATTCTTCTAAAAGTTGAAGTTCTAAATTGAAGAAAGGCCAATTTTGACGGTATTAGGCAAGAACTATCGAAAGCTGATTGGGGGCAGATGTTCGCAGGTAAAGGAACGGCTGGAAAATGGGAAGCCTTCAGAAACGAGATAACAAGAATCCAGAGAAAGTATATTCCTGTCAGGGTGAAAGGGAAGGCTGGTAGGTACAGGGAATGCTGGATGACTAAAGAAATTGAGGGTTTGGTTAAGAAAAAGAAGGAAGCATATATCACCTATAGACAGGATAAATCGAGCGAATCCTTAGAAGAGTATAAAGGAAGTAGGAGTATACTTAAGAGGGAAATCAGGAGGGCAGAAAGGGAACATGAGATAGCTTTGGCAAATAGAATTAAGGAGAATCCAAAGGGTTTTTACAAATAAATTAAGGACAAAAGGGTAGCTAGGGAGAGAATAGGGCCCCTCAAAGATCAGCAAGGCGGCCTTTGTGTGGAGCCACAGAAAATGGGGAAGATACTAAATGAATATTTTGCATCAGTATTTACTGTGGAAAAGGATATGGAAGATATAGACTGTAGGGAAATAGATGGTGACATCTTGCAAAATGTCCAGATTACAGAGGAGGAAGTGCTGTTTCCATACTGTACATCTCTATGACTCTAATTCTTGAAGGTAAGTTGTGACTCACTGATGACATTCTGGTCCAGAGTAAGATAGTGCTACATTTAAGTGCTCCAAAGACTTGTAACTATAAGACCATAAGACACAGGAGAAGAACTAGACCATTTGGCCCGTCAGATCCACTCTACTATTCAACAATCTGATCATTCTCAATTCCACTTTGCTGCCTTATCCCCATAACTATTAATTCCCTTCCTGACTAGAAATCGGTGTCAGCCTTGAATATACTTTAGATTAGATTAGATTAGATTAGATTACAGTGTGAAAACAGGCCCTTCGGCCCAACAAGTCCACACCGACCCGCCGAAGCGAAACCCACCCATACCCCTACATTTACCCCTTACCTAGCACTACGGGCAATTTAGTATGGCCAATTCACCTGACCCTGCACATCTTTTGTGATGTGGGAGGAAACCGGAGCACCCGGAGGAAACCCACGCAGACACGGGGAGAACGTGCAAACTCCACACAGTCAGTCGCCTGAGGCGGGAATTGAACCCGGGTCTCTGGCGCTGTGAGGCAGCAGTGCTAACCACTGTGCCACCGTGCCGCCCACACACCGTGCCGCCCACTTAACGACACAGCCTTCAGAAACCTCTGTGGCAAAGAATACCACAGATTCACTCCCCTCTCACATTAAACCTTTGCTCCTCTACCCAGGGAAAAAGACCTTCTCTATTCACCCTATCCATGCCCCTCATGATATTATAAGCCTCTATAAGGTGACCCCTTAGCCTCCAATGCTCCAGGGAAAATAGCCCCAGCTTATTCAGCCTCCCCTTATAGTTCCAACACTCCAGCCCTGGCAACATCCCTGTAAACCTTTTCTGAACGCTTTCAAGTTTCACAACATCTTTCCTACAGCAGGGAGATCAGAATTGCATGCAGTCTTCCAAAAGTGGACTAACCAATATCCTGTTCATGCAGAGCTTCACTTACACCTTGCTGTATTATAAGACTACTCCAGAATGGTAGACATCTGGAACAAAATGTGTGGGTGATGTCAAGTATACACCCTAGCTCAAGTACATTACAGTGAGGCACCATGGAGGAGTGGACTGCTCTCACCTTTCTGGCAAAGCTTAGTAGTAACACAAGTTGTATTTTATATCCTTTGGACCCAGCAATCCCCAATCCATCCCCTCTGTTCACCCTCAGAAATCAGAACACAGCTGCTTGCAGGTTTTAAAACAGATCAAAATTATAGCATAGGCTAGCTATCCAGTCACAGGTCACAACAATGAATGGAATTTACACTACACTTCTGAAACATTAAGCTGGAATAAGGATTTCAGATCTTTTTCAGCAAGGAGGCACAGGTTATTGCTTTAATTTGACTAACTAGACTCTCCACTCCTTTTGAATGCATTACTAAAAAGGTTCCAATGTTAGTGATGAATGAATGGGATCAAGTCCACACTCCCACCCAGTGACAGATCAAGGTACTACAAGGAAGGGAAGGAGTGTAGTAAAAGTTATGCATGGGTGGTGATCTAGGACAAAGTACTGCTCAGGGAGGCAAGCTGCTGTGCAAGCTCTTATTTTCTGTCTGCGACATTCCTGTCACTCACCTCAAGAAGTGACTCAACCTTCACCTTCACCAATAGCTTCACTTGCTTCGGACAGGCCTCCCTTTCAGTACATGTAATTAACTCCCCTGTAGGTGGCTGAGTGAAGTTCTTCAGCTACAGTGAAACTCTTCAAGTACCATCCACAAGAGACAGAACATGAAATAAAACCAACAGCCCAATGGTATTATTCCTTGGCTCTCTGCAGTAGTACACAGTAGTTAATTTTCATTCCCACATAATCTTGGATACTCTAATAGCGAGGAGGGCCATTCACATAATCTTCCGATATTCATAGTTCACAAAAACTCTACCATCACACCAAACTGTAATTCAATCAATTCCTGATTTTTGCTACTACTACCCAACCCTAGGGTCAATCATTGTGAAGGATTACCTTAATTACCAACTGAATTAGCAATTAGCTAGTCACAACTTTGGTCCTGTTAGCCTGATTCTGCTGCAACTGTTTGATGAGCTAAACTGGTTCACATCAATAACTTGCATTTATATAACACCGCTACTATAACAAAAGTCCCAGGTGCTTCAAGGGCATGGTCCCAGATGGTAATCAACACTCAGGAAAACATGAGTGATACTATAGATTTAGCAAGATGTTGCCAGGGTCGGAGGGTTTGAGTTATAAGGAGAGACTGGATAGGCTGGGACCTTTTTTTCCTGGAGCATAGCAAGTTGAGTTTTGATCTTATAGAAATTTATAAAATAATGAGTGACATGGATAATTTGAATAGCAAAAGTCTTTTCCCTAGAGTTGGGGAGTTCAAAATTAAAGGGCATAAATTTAAGGCGAGACGAGAAACATTTGAAAAGGGGCAACTTTTTCCACACAGAGGATGGTTCATATGTGCAATGGACTGCCAGAGGAAGTGGGAGATATAGGTACAGTTACAACATTTCAAACATTAGGACAGGTACATGAATAGGAAGGGTTTGCAGGGAGATGGACTAAATGGGACTATGGGGCAAATGGGACTAGTTTAGTTTAGGAAATCTGGCTGGTGTGGACAAGTTAGACTGAAGAGTCTGTTTCCATGCTGTATGACTCTGACTCAAAGTCTCAAAGAGGCAGGTTTTACAGGCATGTCGCAAGTTTTGGGAGAGAATTCCACAATCTTGGAATTCAGTATCTTAAGGTATAGCTGCAGAGGGAGGACAAAACGAGTAGGAGCTAAGCAAAAGGCCGGAAGCTGAAGGAATACAGTTCTTGGATTTATCTTTGGAATGCAGTTTGTTATCTCAACTAATTCCTTTCAAAGCTGGAACATGCAAATTTCACCAATCCTCCCTCAAAACCGGACACTCCAGTGTTTATTTTACTTGTTACTTTTTAGATTAGATTACTTACAGTGTGGAAACAGGCCCTTCGGCCCAACATGTCCACACCAACCCGCCGAAGCGCAACCCACCCAGACCAATTCCCCTACACCTAACACTACGGGCAATTTAACTTGGCCAATTCACCTAACCTGCACATTTTTGGACTGTGGGAGGAAACCGGAGCACCCGGAGGAAACCCACGCAGACACAGGGAGAACGTGCAAACTCCACACACAGAGTCGCCTGAGGCAGGAATTGAACCCGGGTCTCTGGCGCTGTGAGGCAGCAGTGCTAACCACTGTGCCACCGTGCAGTTACAAAGGAAGTATTGTGGTGAGCCAACAGTTTCTACTCTTGGGCAGAGAGAGGGACTTTCCGGTTACCCTGCAGTGTTGACTGACTCTAGTTGTAAAACATTGGGAGTGGAATAAACAACCGCATAGAGGTCAAAGCTGCCCACTGGGAGACAGCTGAGAGAGAAGGCAACAGCTTGGTTTGGAACATGGAGGTCACAGCTTTGAAACTTTAGCACAGACACTATACAAACAAAAATCACTCGACGGTGGCCTTTGAAGGGCTTGCCAGACACCTCAAATAAAGCATCAGGCTCCTGTTATAGAAGCAAGCGAACTCCCATCGGCTAACTGGATTTTCAAAGTCAAAACCATATAGCACTGACCAGCTACACATTAAAGGACACAAGAGTCTGTATGACTGTTCTCCACCAGGTTAGCACTGAGAAGTTTCTCTCTGGCCCACTCACTGAGGGCTCTTATCTGGAACTGCATACCTGCCTTACTGTCAGCAAGCTCTGTTGTCAAAGCACCCATCGGCACCAATACAGGAAGGTCTGGCGCAGACAGATTCCCGAATAGTCCCAAGCTAGCTTAGCTGGGGCTGGAGGGTATGTGCGGGTGCTACTCCATTCACCACCCCTCCCCCTATCGGACAGACGTTGTGAAACTTGAAAGGGTTCAGTAAAGATTTACAAGGATGTTGCCAAGGTTGAAGGATTTGAGCTATAAGGAGAGGCTGAACAGGCTGGGGCTGTTTTCCCTGGAGCATCGGAGGCTGAGGGGTGACCTTATAGAGATTTACAAAATTATAAGGGGCATGGATAGGATAGGGCATATGTTTAGGGTGAGAGGGGAAAGATATAAAAAAGACCTAAGGGGCAATTTTTCACACAGAGGGCGGTACGTATATGGAATGAGCTGCCAGAGGAAGTGGTGGAAGCTGTTACAATCGCAACATTTAAAAAGGCATTTGGATGTGTGTATGAATAGGAAGGGTTTGGAGGGATATGGGCTGGGTGCTGGCAGGTGGGACTAGATTGGGTTGGGATATCTGGTCAGCATGGACAGGTTAGACTGAAGGGTCTGTTTCCACGCTGTACATCTCTATGACTCTAAATCTCACTAGAATTCAATAGATCTTTATTTCTTGGGTAATAAAGAATAGCTTTCCAGTAACCTTCTGAATCAATTTGCTGTACCTGCCTACAAGCTTTTCATGATTAGTGCACTAGAGCACCTAGATCCCTCTGCATTTCAGATTCTGACGCTATGCCCCATTTAAATATGTATTTTTTATTCTTCCTTCCAAAGTAAAAAGTTCTCAATCTTCTACATTAAATTTAATCAGACAGACTTTTGCTCACTTACTGAACATAATCAATATCAGTCCACATCTTGCTTGTATTGCCCTCAACATGCTTTCCTATCTACCTATCATCTGCAAGTTTAGCCATCATGCGTTCCATCTAAAACACTGATACCAATTGAAACTATTGAGGACTCAGCACAGAGCCATGCAGGACGTCACTAGTCACACCCTGCCAATCAGAAACAACCCGGTGGGCACACACTCCAGCTGGCTGGAAGAAAACAACTTTGTATTCAGGCTAATGTGTTATCCCCTATACTGGGAGCTCCTACGTTTTGCAATAACCATCTTAAATGAAATGTCAATAAAAATAAATTCTGTGGCTATAAAAACACAGTATTTTAGCAGAAACTAGGATTTCTGTAACTCCTCTCCTAATATTCTCTTTGCCAATCATCCACTAAAGGGCAGACAGGTCTCTTAGTTTAACATCTTGAAAATCTAGCACTACTAACTCTTATGCTCTTATCACAGCACACTCTTATGACTGCACTGCAACTGTCAGCCTCAATAACGCATTTAAACTGCAGTTGTGGGGCTCGAGTATCACCCACTGAGCCACACTGGATACCTTTAGAAAACGGAGTTGATTCTCGTTCACTTCCTTTTCAAAAAGGAAGATTTTTTTTTTCCTAGCTCATTCCCAGAACGTTTTTGCCTGATTGTAAACTATTTGCAGACAAGCGATTTACAATGAGATATCAAAAAAAGTTAAGTGGACATAACGTTGGCAAATACTGCATAATGCGGGAAAATGTAATGTTGCTCATTTTGAAAGGGAGAATAAAAGAACAGAGAATTACTTAAATAAAGAAAACTGCAATACAAAGGGACTTGGAGGTATATATGCACGGAGCACAGAGAAACTAGCACCAGGTAATCAAGGAGGCTCTTGGAATATTGACCTTTATTTCAAAGGGGCTGGAGTATAACAGTAGGGAAGTCTTATTTCAACTGTACAAGGTTCTGGTGGGACCACATCTGGAGTACTGAGACCAGGTTTTATTTAAGGAAAGATATTTTATTGGAGGCAGTTCAGAGAAGGTTTACTAGGATGATCCCTGGCATGGAAGGTTTGTCTTATGCGGAAAGGCTAACAGGTTGGGACTCTTTGCACTTGAGTTTAGAAGAATGAGAGAGGTGATTTCATTGAAACATATAAGATTCTCAAGAGGCTTGACAGGTTAAATGCTGAGAGGATATTTCACCTCATGGGAGAGTCTAGGACCAGAGGGCACAGCCTCAGAGTAAAGAGGTACCAATTTAAGTCTGAGACAAGGAGGAATTTCTTCATTGATGGTCGAGTGTCCTTGGAACTCATTGCCAGAGTCCTTGTGTATGTTTAAGGCTGAGATAGATTCTACATTGTTTTGGAAAATCAAAAGTTATGGGGAAGACATGGATGTGAGGAATATCAGATCAGCCGTGATCCCATAAATGGCATAGCAGACTCCAGGGGCTGAGTAGCCTACTCCTATTTCTATTTCTTGAGTTTCCAAGCCTCTCAGTAGTAAAAACTGAGCATTGGCTTAAGGTGCAGCCCAACACTGCAGTGGCACATGTGCTTAAATACAAGCTGATGCACTGGACAGCTGCTCACTGTATTGTATTTAATTTATAAACATGATATATCTGATATTCATTGTCCACCCCCAGCTGCATGTGGAGATGACAACAAACCATCTTATCTGCTGGCTGACCTGACCACTTTACAGGAAGGTTTAAGAGCCAACCAGACATTTTGTGTGGGCTCGGGGCATATATAGGCCATGACGAGGATTTCCCTCCCTAAAATGATATTATTAAGCTTACAGGTCATATAGTCCTATAGCACAGAGACAGCCCTTTGGCCCAAACTGGTCCATGCTGACCAAAATGTCAATCAATGTTAACCAATGTTAAACTCCATTTCCCTGCACTTGGCCCATATCCTTCTAATCCTTTCCTTTTCATGTATTTGTCCAAATGCATTTTGAATGTTATTAATGCACCTGCCTCAACCACTTCCAGCTCATTCCAAATGCGTATCACCCTCTGCGTAAAAATGTTGCTCCCCAGATTCCCTTTTATTCTTTTCCCTCTAACCTTAAACTGATCCCCTCTAGACCTGAATTCCCAAATCCTAGAAAAAAGACTGAATGCATTCACCTTATCCACAAATCTCGATCTTATACACTTCTCTAAGATACCCCTCAGTCTGCTATGCTGTAAAGAAAAAGGTCTTAGCTTGTCCAACCTCTCCCTATAACTCATACCATTGAGTCCTGGAAACATCCTTGTAAATTTCTTATGCACTCTTTTCAGTTTGATAACGTCCTTCTTTTAGCAAAGTGACCAAAAGTGAACACAGTACTCCAAAAGCCGCCTCACCAACATCCTGTAAAACTGCAACTTCCCAACTTCTATACTCAGTACGCTGACTGATGAAGGCCAGTGTGCCAAAGGCCTTCTTCACTGCGCTGTCTACCTGGTGACTCCACTTTCAGAGAACCATGCACCTCAACTCCAACGTCCCTCTGTTCTACCACTCCTTAAGGCCCAACCATTCACCACGAAACTCCTACCTTGATTTGACTTTCCAAAATGCAAGACCTCACACTTATCTATATTAAACACCATTTGCCATTTCTGGGCCTACTTCCCCAGCTGATCAAGGTCCTGCTGCAATTTCAGATCACCTTCCTCACTGTCCACAACACCACCTATTTTAGTGCCACCTGCAAACTTACTAGTCATGCCTTGTACATTCTCATCCAAATCATTAATATAGATAACAAACAGCAATGGGCCCCCTGAGGCACTTTGTGAGAAGCTTCTTGACTATATTTATTGTAGCTGCCTATTTATTTCACATTGCAGATACATCACTGCCTTAGTGATGTAGAGCTCAACATTTTGCTATGTTCATTGTTCCTTTGCCATGGCTGGTCACAGTGGGTGCGTATTTCCGGGCATCTCTTCATCCCTGCTCCAACCAGTCCCCAGGGACAGTTACCAGCAGAGTGAAACACCATGGGGGTACACTGGTGTTCTGCAAGGTTCTATTTGCACAGAGCAGGACCTGACAAACTCAAAGTGGGACGACGGCAGGATAGCCCACAAATTGAGGGAAGTACACACCTTTGAGAAGTGCAATGGAATATTTTACATTATCCAGAGAGGGGGTGGGAAAATCATCATCTCATCTGAAAAGTAGCACATCCCTCAGTACTGTACCAGAGTGTCAGTCTATATTGAGAGTTCACGTTTGGGAACGATATTCGAACCCTAAGTCAACACTACACACTGAGCTACAACCAAGACAAACAGTAGAATGCAAAAAGAATCATAGAGAGGTACAGCACAGAATATATAACCTAAATTTATCTAGTCCCATTTGTCATCATTTGGCCCTTATCCCTGTAAACACTTCCTAATCATGTACCCATCCAGATGACCTTTAAATGTTATAATTGTACCTCTATCCACCACTTCCTCTGGCAGTTCATTCCATACAAACACCATCCACTGCATGAAAAAGTTGCCCCTCAGGTTTCTTTTAAAATCTTTCCCCTCTCACCTTAAACCTGTGCCTGCTAGTTTTAGACTTCCCTCCTCAGGAGAAAAGGCCTAGCTATCCATACCCTTCATGATTTTAGAAACCTCTACAAGATGAACACCTCAGCCTCCGACACTCTAAGAGAAAGAAAAAAAGACCCAGCTCTCCCTACAGCTCAAACCCTCCAATCCTGGAAACATCCTTGCAAATCTTCTCTGTACCCTTTCAAATTTAACAATGTATTTCCTATAGCAGGGAGATAGAATTGTATACTCTTTGCACATCTTTGCAGATTTGGGATTTACTGCTGGGATAGTGACATTTGCTGTCATAGCTTTTGACTCCTGTCAGCTCCTCTGTGCAAGGCCCACAGCACATTACACAACTCCCTCTTGTCTGAGGCTTTGTCATAAACAACCCATAAAAACCCTGCAGAGCAAGTCTTACAGAAAGTGAGTGCTGAGCTTTACAGCTGCCAGTGAGAGAGATAAGAGTATAGAATGTAACACAAGTGGCTTATTTAGTTCAAGGATGTGCAAAAAGATATATTTAAAAATGTAGATTGGAGCACAAAATCAAAACAAAAACGCAACTGAACACACAGTTTCAGTGATTGAACCCCATGCAGTGACACGGGAATGACAGCCTATTTCTATATGGGTGCTAATTTTAAAAATCTCCTTTCCCTTATACAACTATATCTCATTTGACATCTTCCAGCTCTCCCCATTGCTGCTGTGTGAAGGCCACTTTCTAGCAAGCAATTTGTAGAGGTGCTCTTAGTGCAGTGACACAATGATTTTAAAATGCCCCCGTTCCAGTTTCCAACATGAATTGTCACAGTTAGTCAAAAGCTTCATACAGAACAGTTTGTGGCCAACAGCTCATGAGATATAAGACGTTGCAAGCAGGAACCAAGCAACTCCCGCTATGGTCCCTGAAGAGCTCCCCTGGGCCAATGCATCAAGTGATACTGAACCATACACAATAGGAAAATTCCTGATTCAACTCCAAGTTTGTGTTATTAAGAAAGGGAAGCAGTAAATCACACAGATGCATTTGACACAGCCCTGTGGAGAGTATGATGTGTTATCTAAACGGAACTGAAAGAGAGTTTTCCTCTTCATCTAACTTGGTCCTCCCTGATCCAGGGACGCTTGAAAAGTAGCAGGACAAAATGATGAAGTTTATAAAAAATATACAGGATTCTACACTATATGAATAGAAACAAAGCATACCGTGGGCAGCACGGTGGCACAGTGGTTTGCACTGCTGCTTCACAGCGCCAGAGACCTGGGTTCAATTCCCGCCTCAGGCGACTGACTGTGTGGAGTTTGAACATTAGAACATAGAACATAGAAAAATACAGCGCAGTACAGGCCCTTTGGCCCTCGATGTTGCGCCGATCCAAGCCCACCTAACCTACACTAGCCCACTATCCTCCATATGCTTATCCAATGCCCGTTTAAATGCCCATAAAGAGGGAGAGTCCACCACTGCTACTGGCAGGGCATTCCATGAACTCATGACTCGCTGAGTAAAGAATCTACCCCTAACATCTGTCCTATACCTACCACCCCTTAATTTAAAGCTATGCCCCCTCGTAATAGCTGACTCCATACGTGGAAAAAGGTTCCCATGGTCAACCCTATCTAAACCCCTAATCATCTTGTACACCTCTATCAAGTCACCCCTAAATCTTCTTTTCTCCAATGAAAACAGCCCCAAGTGCCTCAGCCTTTCCTCATACGATCTTCCTACCATACCAGGCAACATCCTGGTAAGCCTCCTCTGCACCCGTTCCAGTGCCTCCACATCCTTCCTATAGTATGGCGACCAAAACTGCACACAATACTCCAGATGCGGCCGCACTGCAACATGACCTCAGGGCTCCGGAACTCAATTCCTCTACCAATAAAAGCCAGTAGGCCATATGCCTTCTTCACACACTATTTACCTGGGTGGCAACTTTCAGAGATCTGTGTACATGGACACCAAGATCCCTCTGCTCATCCACACTACCAAGTATCCGACCATTAGCCCAGTACCCCATCTTCTTGTTACTCTTACCAAAGTGAATCACCTCACACTTACCTACACTGAACTCCATTTGCCACCTTTCTGCCCAGCTCTGCAACTTATCTATATCCCGCTGTAACCTGACACATCCTTCCTCACTGTCAACAACTCCACCGACTTTCGTATCATCTGCAAACTTGCTCACCCAACCTTCTAGCCCCTCCTCCAGGTCATTTATAAAAATGACAAACAGCAATGGTCCCAAAACAGATCCTTGTGGAACACCGCTAGTAACTGCACTCCAAGATGAACCTTTGCCATCAACTACTACCCTCTGTCTTCTTCCAGCCAGCCAATTCCTAATCCAAACCTCCAACTCACCCTCAATGCCATACATCCGTATTTTTTGAAATAGCCTACCATGGGGAACCTTATCAAACGCCTTACTAAAATCCATATAGACCACATCTACCGCTTTACCCTCGACTACCTCCTTAGTCACCTTCTCAAAGAATTCAGTAAGGTTTGTGAGGCACGACCTGCCCTTCATAAAACCATGCTGACTATCCTTGATCACATTATTCCTATCCCCTACAATTCTCTCTAAGACTTTGCCCACAACAGAAGTGAGACTCACCGGCCTATAGTTACTACGGTTATCCCTACTCCCCTTCTTGAACAAGGGAACCACATTTGCTATCCTCCAGTCTTCTGGCACTATTCCTGTAGACAACAAGGACATAAAAATCAAGGCCAATGGCTCTGCAATCTCCTCCCTTGCTTCTCA
Source organism: Chiloscyllium plagiosum (assembly GCF_037043375.1). Taxonomy (NCBI): domain Eukaryota; kingdom Metazoa; phylum Chordata; class Chondrichthyes; order Orectolobiformes; family Hemiscylliidae; genus Chiloscyllium; species Chiloscyllium plagiosum. The sequence continues at coordinate 23,167,402 of NW_028270183.1, read as the reverse complement.
GAGAATCCTACGATAAATGCCATCAGGCCCAGGGGACTTATCTATTTTCACCCTTCCCAGAATTTCCAACACCTCTTCCCTACATACCTCAAAGCCGTCCATTCTAATTAATTGTGACTCAGTATTCACATCGGCAACAATGTCCTGTTCCTGAGTGAATACTGATGAAAAGTATTCATTCAGTGTCTCCCCAATCTCTTCAGCCTCCACACGCAACCTCCCACTACTATCCTTGACTGGACCTATTCCTACCCTAATCATTCTTTTATTCCTGACATACCTATAGAAAGCCTTAGGGTTTTCCCTATTCCTACCAACTAAGGACTTTTCATGTCCCCTCCTTTCTGCTCTTAGCTCTCTCTGCAGATCCTTCCTGGCTACCTTATAACTCTCAATCACCCCAATTGAACCTTCACACCTCATCTTTACATAGGCCGCCCTCTTCCATTTAAGAAGGGATTCCAATTCCTTATTAAACCACGGCTCCCTCAAACGACCCTTTCCTCCCTGCTTGACAGGTACATACTTATCAAGGACACTCAATAGTTGCTCCTTGAACAAGCTCCACATATCAATTGTGCCCATGCCTTGAAGCCTACTTTTCCAAGCCATGCATCCTAAGTCGTGCCTCACCACATCATAATTTCTCTGCCCCCAGCTATAACTCTTGTCCTGCAGTGCACACTTATCCCTCTCCATCACTAGAGTAAAAGTTACTGAATTGTGGTCACTGTCCCCAAAGTGCTCACCTACCTCCAATTCTAACACCTGGCTGGTTCGTTACCCAGAACCAAATCCAGTATGGCCTCACCTCTTGTTGGCCTGTCTACATATTGGGTCAGGAAACCCTCCTGCACACATTGGACAAACACCGACCCATCTAACGATCGAGCTATAGCTTTCCCAGTCAATATCTGGAAAGTTAAAGTCCCCTATTACTTTCAACAACCACCCTATTACTTTCACTCTTCTCCTGAATCATCCTCGCAATCCTTTCTTCTACGTCTCTAGGACTATTAGGAGGCCTGTAGAAAACTCCTAACAGGGTGACCTCACCTTTCCTATTCCTAACCTCAGCCCAAACTACCTCAGATGGCAAGTCTTCATCCATCGTCCTTTCCACCGCTGTAATACTATCTTTGACAAGCAATGCCACAGCTCCCCCTCTTTTACCCCCACCTCTGACCCTACTAAAACATTTAAACCCTGGAACCTGCAACAGCCAATCCTGTCCCTGTTCTACCCATGTCTCTGTAATAGCCACAACATCGAAATCCCAGGTACCAACCCACGCTGCAAGTTCACCTACCTTATTTCGTATAGTTCTTGCATTGAAGTATACACACTTCAAGCCACTTTCCTGTTTACAGGCACCCTCCCTTGAGATTGATGCCATGTTCCCAACCTCCCTACACTCCAGGTCCTGCACCCTAAAGCTACAGTCTAGGTTCCCATGCCCCTGCAGAGTTAGTTTAAACCCCCCGCCAAGAGCAATAGCAAACCTCCCCCCAAGGATACTGGTGCCCCTCAGGTTCAGGTTAGACCATCCTGTTTATAGAGGTCCCACCTTCCCCAGAAAAAACCCCAGTTATCCAGATACCGGAATCCCTCCCTCCTGCACCATCCCTGTAGCCACGCATTTAACTGTTCTCTCTCCCTATTCCTCGACTCTCTATCACGTGGCACCGGTAACAAACCAGAGACAACAACTCTGTTTGTTCTAACTCTGAGCTTCCAACCTAGCTCCCTGAAAGCCTGCCTAACATCCTCAGCCCTCCTCCTACCTACGTCGTTGGTGCCAATGTGGACCACGACTTCGGGCTGCTCCCCCTCCCCCTTAAGGACCCGGAAAACACGATCAGAGATGTCATGTACCCTTGCACCTGGGAGGCAACATACCAAACGTGAGTCTCTCTTGCCCCCACAGAACCGGCTATCTGTGCCCCGAACTATCGAGTCCCCAATAACAATTGCTCTGCTCTTCTCCACCCTTCCCTTCTGAGCAACAAGGACAGGTTCCGTGCCAGAGGCCTGAACCCCACTGCTTACCCCTGGTAAGTCCCCCCCCCCCACAAGTATTCAAAACGGTATACTTGTTCTTGAGGGGAATGGCCGCAGGGGGTCCCTGCACTGGCTGCTTCCTCCCAGTCCCCCTCACTGTCACCCATCTGTCTGCAATCTTTGGAGTTACTACTTCCCTAAAGCTCTGATCTATGACCCCCTCTGCCTCCCGAATGATCCTAAGTTCATCCAATTCCAGCTCCAGTTCCCTAACACGGTCTTGGAGGAGCTGGACCCTCCGTGTCTGCGTGGGTTTCCTCCGGGTGCTCCGGTTTCCTCCCACAGTCACAAAGATGTGCAGGTCAGGTGAATTGGCCATGCTAAATTGCCCGTAGTGTTAGGTGAAGGGGTATGGGTGGGTTCCACTTCGGTGGGTCAGTGTGGACTTGTTGGGCCGAAGGGCCAACACTGTAAATAACCTAAAAGAAAATCTAAAATTATCAAGAAAGCTATCCTACACCTGTACAACTCAGGCTGGAGTAGGCTTACTATGTCCAATTCTGGATATCCCATTTTAGACAGGACATCAAAGCCTTGAAGACACAGAAGAGATCTATTAGGAGCCAATGGGGTGAATTAGTACAAGGACTCAAAATTGTCCATAATTTTGGTAATAATTAATGTAGATGTCAGTGTATAAGTCAACATTCAAAGCCTCCAAACATTAAAGGGAATCTATTTGCACACAAGTATAAAATGTAAACAAAACAGAAACTGCTGGAGAAACTCAGCAGGTCTGGCAGCATCTGTGGACAGAAATGCTCACTCTGCTTTTTCTCTATAAATGCTGCCAGACCTGCTGAGTACCGGCAGCTCTTGGTTTTATAAAATGTAAACAGCCAGTGGGGGGGGTAGTCACTGAAATAAGATGTAACGGCAGTAATTCATATTCATGTGGAACAGTTTATTGAATTAAGTTGACTGTACAAAGATAAATTTTGTGTAGTATAATGATGTCCACTTGTTGGATTAGTGGAAACACTTTGTAAATCTTCAGATTATCGCAAACCTGATTGTCCACCTTTTCCTGTACAGCAGCCCACTCCTAACCGAAGGAGAACCCAGCTCTTTTACTTTAAATGAAGAAATCCACCATCAAATTCACCACTCAGTGAATATATTAGTGTGATAATAGCAAAAAAAAAAGTGGGAGGACTAAATCAAAATTGTTTCGGAGGGGAAGATAATGCCCAGTCCCCACTTTTCTGTCAAAGCTTGGAGGATACTTAGGAACCGTACACTTCCTCTTAAAGGGCACACAGACACAAAAGTAACCTCAGAGGAGAGGCAGGCCTCTCCACAACCTGCTGTCCGGACTAGTTGATGGTTGCTTTAGCCACGAGGAGGTCCTATGACCTGCCTGGCCCTCTGTGCAAATGGTGACGTGAGCTCTTTATTTTTTGTAAATCAACCACTGGAATGCTCAATCACCTAATTAAAAACAAACCAATAACACTACCCTATAACAGGGGCAATGTAGCAATAACAAAAAGGTGGGGAAGCAAAGGAGGGAACATCTCGGCTCTTATTTTGAGAAAACCACAAAGTAACCCATTTATCTAATGACCATTGCATCACAAAATTCCTGTGAACCCATCTCCAATTTATTTTTGCTACAGGAGTGAAGGTAACCTGCCTCATGATTCTGGATATCAATCTTTTCAGAGATGTTATTGCACACCTCGAACAGGTTAAACTTGAACCTGGGTCCTCTAGCTCGGAGATAGGGGCACTACCACGAATCACAAGATTTCTTTGAATCCATCCCTGACCTCTGCTCAAAACAACTCTGGAGCTGTCCTGTTTTTCCATGAAAGGGACTTGCACTGGTTTTAAACTTCAACATTTAAGCGCAACAGAACATGTTTTAAAAATTGTCAAATTCAGTGTCACCAACATCTGACAAAGAGTACAGCAAATCGAGTCCCTGTGGCTATTTGCTCCAAAGTATACCCCTTGGTGCACTGGTTTAAGAATTATCCATCCACAACAATTTAAACAACTCTTGGATAGGCACATGGAAGTTAGTACAATGAAGGGTATGTTGGTTAGTCTGACCTTAGATTAGGATAGAAGGCCGGCACAACATCAAGGGCCAAAGGGCCTGTACTGTCCTGTTCTACATTCTCTCACCTCCACCTACTGAATTGGCAATTCCTCATTTTGAAAATGATCTGATGATCAACTGTGCACCAACAAAATTCCACAATTTGGTGACAAATTCACGCAAACATCAATCAGGACAGCGATAATATTCTCACTCTGAAGATTTTTTCCATCAAACATTCACCTATTCTATTCAGCACAAACATGATGCTATAATAAGTTGAGGCACAAATTTCAATCTTGACCTACAAACATTATCCTGAACATTTCCCATATGAATGAAGTGCATTCTTTATGTGGGTCACCTGCTTCTCAAATTTATGAATCAATCCCTTTACATTGTTAATTGTCCAACCAATGCCATGGTCGTGCATGAGATCGCCTGCAGGGAATGCGATTTTTTGTGCTTGTTTTAATGTTGTTCAGTTGGTCATTTAGGTCACGTGTCTTTTCATGTTCCGTGGTTTTCATTAAGATTGCACTCCACAGTCCTGCTGATGGGCAGGTTTTTTTTCCATGTTACTGACATGATTTAACAGGAACACGAAAGTCCCACCATTCATGGGGGTCACATTCCCAGAAAATGTCTCAAATCAATGAACTTTAAACCAGGAGCTACTTCGTTGCTTCAAACAGTGGATCATCAAACGTTAGATTCGTAGCTGACAAAATAATGCCCACGAAGTATACTCCGATAACTGAACTTGCGCAGAGTCAGCACATAAACATTGGGACTTTACTGTAGTGATTTCAATGCTGCCCGATGAAGAATTGCTGGAAACGATAATTCTGACACCAAAATCTGCATGACCTTGGTTTCCTGCAACACTGGACTGTTTTTGTTTCATAAAGCAGCTGCATCAATTAGATGGTACTTCGAAACCTTTGCCAGACTCAGGATTTCATGCGTCCTTTTTAAAAAAGTATATGCTCACTGTATTTTTGGTGATGATGTATCCATTCTGATACATCAAGACTCCTACTGATACACGCTTCGCGAGATCAGGCCAGTAGCTAGTTGCTGTTCTCATGATGTCTAAGACCAAATGTATCATCATCACAACAAACTGCTTCTTTTTCCACCCTCACACCAGATTCTGCCCAACATAGAATGCTCTCTCTGCAGCATGGTTATCTGACAGGCTAACAAAGGTTACGACTATTAGCTTGAAACCAGTTTCATACCTTGTTTGTCTGTTGGAACACACACTTCTCTTCACCATTTCCCCCACACAGCAGACCCTGTGTGGATATCCCTCAGACCAGTTACCTGTGCACAGTCTACACTGCCTGCTTGACTCCTTACACCCAGACAGAAGGCAAGTAAAGCACATATTTGAGACAAAAGAAATTAAGGCTGATTACTAACAAAAGGATGTTATAGCTGAAGCGGTGAATGGGTTAGTGGTTGATTAATTTGCTGACAATATGCAGGCTCACTATTTTTAAGTCTGGAAAAATTGGGTCACCATAATTGCTGGGTTGACTGAATCAGTGGTTTACTAAAGAAGTTGAATCTCATGAGAAGAGGAAGGTGGCGGCTTATGTTAAGATGAGACATGAAGGCTCAGTTAGGCACTTGGGAGTTATAAGTTAGCCAGGAAGGACTTAAAGAGAGACCGAAGAGGAGCCAGGAGGGGACATGAGAAGTTCACTGGCAGATCAAGGAAAATCCTAAAGCTTTCTATAGGTATATCAGGAGTAAAAGAATGACTAGAGTAAGAATAGGGCCAATCAAGGATAGTAGTGGGAAGTTGTGCGTGGAGTCCGAAGAGATAGGAGAAGCGCTAAATGAATATTTTTCATCAGTATTCACACTGGAAAAAGACAATGTTGTCAAGGTGAATACTGAGATACCCTGAGATACTCCGCCCCCACCCCAGTCTGACCTATCACCCTCACCTTGACCTCTTTCCACCTATCACATTTCTGACGCCCCTCCCCCAAGTCCTTCCTCCCTACCTTTTACTTAGCCTGCTGGACAAACTTTCCTCATTCCTGAAGAAGGGCTTATGCCCGAAACGTCGATTCTCCTGTTCCTTGGATGCTGCCTGACCTGCTGCGCTTTTCCAGCAACACATTTCCAGCTCTGATCTCCAGCATCTGCAGACCTCACTTTCTCCTCGAATACTGAGATAAGGCTACTAGACCAGACAGGATTGAGTTTCATAAGGAGGAGGTGTTAGCAATTCTGGAAAGTGTGGGCCAGATAGGATTTATGCTAGGATTCTCTGGGAAACCAGGGGGAAGACTGCAGAGCCTTTGATTTTGATCTTTATGTCATAATTGTCTAGAGGAATAGTACCAAAAGACTGGAGGATAGCAAATGTTGTCCCTTTGTTCAAGAAGGGGAGTAGAGACAACCCTAGCAATTGTAGATCAGTGAGCCTTACTTTGGTTGGGGTAAAGTGTTAGAAAGGCTATAAGAGGTAGGATTTATGACTATCTAGAGATGAATGTTTATTAGGGATAGTCAACACTGTTTTGTAAAGGGTAGGTCGTGGCTCACAAACCCTATTGAATTCTTTGAGAAGGTGACCAAACAGGTAGATGAGGGTAAAGCCGTTGATGTGGTGTATATGGATTTCAGTAAGGTGTTTGATAACGCTCCCCACGGTAGGCTATTGAACAAAGTATGGAGGCATGAGATTGAGAGTGATTTAGCAGTTTGGATCAGGAATTGGCTAGCTGTAAGACGACAGTGGGTGATGGTTGATGGGAAATGTTCATCCTAGAGTTCAGTTAATAGTGGGGTACCACAAGGATCTGTTTCGGGGCCACTGCTGTTTATCAGTTTTATAAATGACCTGGGTGAGGGCATAGATGGAAGGGTTAGTAAATTTGCGGATGATACTAAGGTAAGTGGAATTCTGGATAGTGTTGAAGGATGTTGCACGTTACATAGGGACATAGATAAGCTGCAAAGCTGGGCTGAGAGCTAGCAAACGGAGTTTAATGCAGAAACATGTGAAGTGATTCACTTTAGATGGAGGTAAGATTCTTGTAGTGTAGGTGAGCAGAGAGATCTCGAGTTCCATGTACACAGAACCCTGAAAGCTGCCACCCAGGTTGATAGGGTTGTTAAGAAGGCATGTGGTGAGTTAATAAATAGTTTCGGAGCCATGAGGTCATGCTGCCGCTATACAAAACTCTAGTGCGGCCACATTTGGAGTATTGCATACAGTTCTGGCCACCGCATTACAGGAAGGATGTGAAAGCTTTGGAAAGGATTCAGAACGAGATTTACTGGGATGTTGCCGGGTATGGAGGGAATGAGAATGTGTATAGGGTATAAGCAGGTAGGTAAAAAGAGTTAAGTTCTGAGTTTTGTGAAACAAGAGGTTCAGATGAGCACGACCCAGATCATATAAGAACATACAGTTAACAATGGGGTGCTGGAGGCAAGGGTAATGGGTTAACAAGGTGGAAAAGCAGTCATTATGTCGAGCCATTTAACAATATTGGAAGCATTCAGTATGCAAAGTCTGCAAACAAGGGGAAAAGAATCCTTTGTATGAATCCAGTTAACATGGTTAAGAACATTCATTGTATAACAGTAAAGGGCTTGGCCTCTGCTAATTGATATAGATTAGATTAGATTAGATTACTTACAGTGTGGAAACAGGCCCTTCGGCCCAACAAGTCCACACCGACCCGCCGAAGCGCAACCCACCCATACCCCGACATGTACCCCTTTTTGCCTAGCACTACGGGCAATTTAGTACAGCCAATTCACCTGCCCTGCACATCTTTGGACTGTGGGAGGAAACCAGAGCACCTGGAGGAAACCCACGCAGACACGGGGAGAATGTGCAAACTCCACACAGTCAGTCGCCTGAGTCGGGAATTGAACCCGGGTCTCTGGCGCTGTGAGGCAGCAGTGCTAACCACTGTGCCACCGTGCCGCCCAGAATGACTATATAGTTCATTGAGAAAATGCTTTTCCAGAGAAGACAGTGAACTCATGTCTCTGCACATGGGTGATCATTCTCTCTCCCTCTAGGTCCTGGAATAAAGATGGAGGTAAAACTATACTATGTCTCTGAGCGTTTTGCTTTGGGGGGGGAACGGGACTGCAAAGGCAGAGGTTGAAAAGGAGAGTTATGCATCTATTGGAACAGTCAGGTAAAACTACACTGTGTCTCCGAGTGTTTTGCTTCGACTGAGGGGGGAGTGGGATGACAGGAAGCTCTTAAGAGGAAAGGCTGAGGGACTTGAGACTGTTTTCATTAAAGAGAAGAAAGTTGAGAGGTGACTTAATTGAGACATATAAGATAATTACAGGATTAAATAGGGTGGACAGTGGGAGCCTCTTTCCTCGGAGGGTGATGGACTGCACAAGGGAACATAGCTTTAAATTGAGGGGTGATAGATATAGGACAGATGTCAGAGGTAGGTTCTTTACTCAGTAGTAGGGGTGTGGAATGCACTGCCTGCAACAGTAGTAGACTCACGGACTTTAAGGTCATTGGATAAACATATGGATGAAAACAGAATATTGTAGGATTGGTTCCACAGGTCAGCACAACATCGAGGGCCGAAGGGCCTGTTCTGCTCTAACATTCAATGTTCTAACTCTCCTTTTCAACCTCTGCCTTTGCAGTCCCGTTCCCCCCCAAAGCAAAACGCTCAGAGACATAGTATAGTTTTACCTCCATCTTTATTCCAGGACCTAGAGGGAGAGAGAATGATCACCCATGTGCAGAGACATGAGTTCACTGTCTTCTCTGGAAAAGCATTTTCTCAACGAACTAAATAGTCATTTTATAGGGATGAGCATCCAGTTAAGGCAAAATACATACTGATTGGGTGACCATTACAATTAGTGAGCATCAATAGTAAAGATTAAGCCATCTGCTGTTACACATTGAATAACTGGCTTCACATAATGAATACTTTTCACCTTGTTAAGATGACCTCACAAACTGAATGCGACTTCACCTTGTTAAATGGCTATACATAATGAATGCTTTTCCACCTTGTTAGCCCATTACCCTTGACTCCAGCACCCCATTATTAACTAAGTTCTTATCTGATCTGCGTCATGGTCAGCAAAACCTCTTGTTTCACAAAACTCAGAACTTAACTCTTTCCCTGCCTGCTTATACCCTATACACATTCTCACTGTCAGCTGAGGTGTGGTGCCCCTCAGGTTAAGCCACCACCAGTTATCTCTCTCCGATCAGAGGCATCCCTTTCGTCTGGTAAGACAATGCCAGCTTTACCGTTACGATATTAAAATCTTGGAAACTGTTCATTCACAACATTTATACCATACACGATGATAAACAAAACAAGATATACAAAGTCCTTTTAGATTTTTTTAATCAATTGGTTCAGATATGTTATGATATTTCAGAGGACTGGAGCCAAGCCACCTGACCCAGAGTTTGGGACATTACTCCTGCAGCACAGGACCCTAAAGAATCAAGGATTGGCTGGAAAACCAGCAATGCTGGTCAGCACAGGGACGGAAACTGCAAAATTGTCATGATTAGCATCATGTTCAATTATCATGGGAGGAATTGTAATTCTGAAATTCATATTTCTCATTTCTGTACTTTTCTAATTTATCGCTATTTTATATTTTAGAACATTTGCCATGCCGGACTTCTAATTTCTTTATTTTCTAATTACTTTTTCCAAGAATTTGTATTCAACAATCTGCACTGAGAAACCATTGGACCTAAGATGGTGCCAGAAGTGGTACCTTGTAAACTTTTCACTGTACTCATATGAAGCTAATTCGATTCAACCAGTGTGCAGAGATTTTTTAAAGCCAATCTGTTTGGACTGTTATGATGCAACATCATAGGACTTAAACCTAGACCTTCTAACCTAGGCATGTGGACATGACCACTATCAAAGAACCCCCACAAAGCCCTTTTATAGCTGTTAAATTGGGGGTACTGATTATTCTCATTATCACTCAGAAATCAAACAATGTTGACAGTTTACATAGAACAATACAGCGCAGTACAGGCCCTTTGGCCCACGATGTTGCGCCGATCCAAGCCCACCTAACCTACACTAGCCCACTATCCTCCATATGCTTATCCAATGTCCGTTTAAATGCTCATAAAGAGGGAGAGTCCACCACTGCTACTGGCAGGGCATTCCATGAACTCACGACTCGCTGAGTAAAGAATCTACCCCTAACATCTGTCCTATACCTACCACCCCTTAATTTAAAGCTATGCCCCCTCGTAATAGCTGACTCCATACGTGGAAAAAGGTTCCCATGGTCAACCCTATCTAAACCCCTAATCATCTTGTACACCTCTATCAAGTCACCCCTAAACCTTCTTTTCTCCAATGAAAACAGCCCCAAGTGCCTCAGCCTTTCCTCATACGACCTTCCTACCATACCAGGCAACATCCTGGTAAATCTCCTCTGCACCCGTTCCAGTGCCTCCACATCCTTCCTACGGTGAAAGATACTGACTATTAGGATCCAGTGAAGTCAAAATAACAAGATGGGCCTATTTACAAAAATGGGTGGTGCCACTATTTAAGAAAGGTGGCAAGGAACAACCAGAGAACTACTGACTGGTAAGCCTGACCTCAGTGGTGGGCAAGTTGTTGGAGGAAATCCTGAGGGACAGGATTTACATCTATTTGGATAGGCAAGGACTGATTAGGGAGAGTCAACACAGCTTTGTGCGTGGGAAATCATGTCTCACAAACTTGATTGAGTTTTTTTGAAGAAGTAACAAAGAGGATTGATGAGGGCAGAGCGGTGGACATGATCTATGGTGGACTTCAGAAAGGCATTCGACAGTTCCCCATGTGAGACTGATTAGCAAGATTAGATCTCATGGAATACAGGGAGAACTAGCCATTTGGATATAGAACTGGCTTGAAGGTAGAAGACAGAGGGTGGTAGTGGAGGGTTGCTTTTCAGACTGGAGGTCTGTTACCAGTGGAGTGCCACAGGATCAGTGCTGGCTCCACTGCCTATCGTCATTTACATAAATGATTTAGATGTGAATATAAGAGGTATAGTTAATAAGTACAACGGGATCTTTATCAGATGGGCCATTGGGCCAAAGAGTGGTAGATGGACTTTAATTTAGATGAACGTGAGGTACTGCAATTTGGAAAGGCAAATCAGAGCTGAACTTATACACTTAATTGTAAGGTCCTGGGGAGTGTTGCTGAACAAAGAGATCTTGGAGTGTGTTTTCATAGTTCCTTGAAAGTGGAGTTGCAGTAGAGGGGATAGTGAAGGCGGCATTTGGTATGATTTCCTTTATTAGTCACAGCATCGAGTACAGGAGTTGGGAGGTCATGTGTAATCTGAATAGAACATTAGTTACCCCACTTTTGGAATCGTATTTGCAATTCTGGTCTCCCTTCTATGGGAAGGATGTTGTGAAACTTTAAAGGGCTCAGAAAAGATTTACATGGATGTTGCCAGGGCTGGAGGATTTGAGCTATAGGGAGAGGTTAAAAAGGCTCGGGTTGTTTTACCTGGAGCGTCAGAGGCTGAAGGTTGACCTTATAGAGGTCTTTTCCCTGGGGTGGGTGTGTCTAGAACTAGAGGGGCATATGTTTAGGATGAGAGGAGAAACATTTAACAAGGGACCTAAGGGGCAACGTTTTCATGCAGTGTGTGGTGCATGTCTGGAATGAGCTGCCAGAGGAAGTGGTGGAGGCTGATATAATTACAACATTTAAAAGACATCTGTGTGGGTACGTGAATAGGAATGGTCTAGAGGGATACGGGCCAAGTGCAGACAAATGGGAATAAATTAATTTAAGATATCTGGTCGGCATGAACTTGTTGGACCAAAGGTCTATTTCTGTGCTGTATACCTCTATGACTCTATGAGCAAATGATTAACCTAGAGCAGAATAGCTTCATAGCTCTCCAGTTGCTAGGTTTTTCCCCCTCTTTGGTACAAAACAATTGTACCAAAGAAGGTTGCTGGGATACACTGAACCCAGTAAAAACAGAACCATAGCTAAAAAGGAGAGCACACAACATCCCATCCAAACATTAGCACCTTGTAACAGGCAAGTCAGTCTGAAATGGTTACACTACTACCACACATAGGCACTGCAAGATCAAAGATAGAAAAATGAAATAAATCAGTTGCCTTTTGGTAACATCGGTTGAGGGAGGAATATTGGCTGAACAACATAAATGACTGGTTATGGCATCAAGATAGATTCAATCAAAAAGACAGCTACTCTGACAATGCAGTATGCTCTAATTACTGCATTACCCAGATTGTTACAACTGTCCTTAAAAAGCTTCTAAATTATGGAAATCTGTCAAAACCCTGCAGCCCTCTCCTAATCCAGTGTCAGCCGAGGTTCAGCTCAGTTAGAAGTCATGGATTCAGTCACATTAGTAGGTATGAACACAAAGTAGATTCTTCAATTCAGGTGCTATATTTTTGGATGCAACATTAAAAAAAAAAGAGGCACTGATCTGAGCATAAGTTGTTAACAGGGTAGTTCTGCTAGTTTCCTAAAAAACCTTTACTTGCATCACATTATCTGGTCAGTTATTACATTTGCTACCTAGGGAATTCTGCTATGCTCAAATTGGCTGCCACATTTTCTTGGAGAAAGTGAGGGCTGCAGATCAGAGCTGAAAACGTGTTGCTGGAAAGGCGCAGCGGGTCAGGCAGCATCCAAAGAACAGGAGAATCGACGTTTCGGGCATAAGCCCTTCTTCAGGAATTCCTGAAGAAGGGCTTATGCCCGAAACGTCGATTCTCCTGTTCCTTGGATACTGCCTGACCTGCTGCACTTTGCCACATTTTCTTCCACAGCAATGCAATGGTAAAAGAAAGTACTTGAGTGTAAAAAGGTTGTGAAATATATTTCACAATCAAGTCTTTTTCTTCCCCCCAGGCAATGAAAACTTGCATGGTCAGTTGAGCAATAACAGTGCAAAGTACAGCTGCAAGGCCTTCCACTATCAAACTGCCAGTTGATATTTCACAATCATGACTCTGGTACAAAGAAAGGCAACTCGGGTGAATGAGGAGACACCAACAGGAGAGAGAAAGAACAGATTTCAACATGCTGTAAGTGTGTGAAATAATTTTAGTTCATGCTGATGTACAGCAGCAAATGGGCTACTTGGAGACAGTAAAGACTATAAATGCTGGAAGCCAAAGTCAATTGATGTAAAGCTGAAGAAGCACAGCAGGTCAGATAGCATCAGAGGAGCAGGAAAGTCAACGTTTCAGGCTAGAATCCTTCATCAGGACTTGGGAGTTGGAAGGGAACCCAGAAATAAACAGAGGGATGTGGGGTGGCACTGGGAAAGGGTAGGTGTGTTGATGATAGGTGGATGCAGGTCAGGAGTAATCGTGATTCGTTAGTGGGGAGGGGTGGAGTGGATAAGTGAATACTAAGATGGACAGGTTAGGTCAGGACATGGAATGAGGCTGGGAGTGTGAGATACTTAAACTGGTAAACTCTATATTGAGGCCATTGGACTGTAAACTCCTAAGGCAAAATAGAAGATCTTGTTCCTCCAGTTTGCATTTCACCTCATGGTGGAGGAGGCCTAGAATGGACATATCACCAGAGGAGTGGGAGGAGAAGTTGAAGTGGATGGCAACCGCGAGGTCATGTTGATTGGTACTTGTGGAGCGCAGGTGCTCTACAAACTGGACTCCAAATCTGCCTTCAGTCTCCCCAAAATAGGAGACCAGAAGCAATGGATACAATAGACCAGGTTGGAAGACATGCAGGTGAAACTCTGATCTGAAAGGATTGTTTGGACAGAGTGGAAAGGGGAGGTGCAGGGACAGGTTGGTGAGAGTGTAGAGCTGACAAGGGAGTTGCAGGTGAACGGTCACTATGGAAATGAGATATGGGTGGGGAAGGAAATATTGTTTTGGTGGTGGAGTCTGATTGTAGGTGACGAACGTGGTAGAGGATGATGGGGAAAGTGAGGACTGCAGATGCAGAGTTGAAATGTGTGGTGCTATAAATGCTGGAAGCCAAAGTCAATTGATGTAAAGCTGAAGAAGCACAGCAGGTCAGGCAGCATCCGAGGGGCAGGAGAATCGACGTTTTGGACATAAGCCCTTCTTCAGGAATGAGGCTGGTGTGCCAAGCGCGCGGAGATAAAAGGTAGGGGGGAGGGAATTTGGGGGAGGGGCGCTGGGAATATGATAGGTGGAAGAGGTGAGGGTGAGGGTGATAGGCCGGAGAGAGGGTGAGGGCGGAGAGGTCGAGAAGATGATTGCAGGTCAAGAGGGCGGTGCTGAATCCAGGGGCTGGAACTGAGATAAGGTGGGGGGAGGGGAAATAAGGAAGCTGGAGAAAATCGACATTCATCCCTTGTGGTTGGAGGATTCCTAGGCAGAAGATGAGGCGCTCTTCCTCCAGGTGTCGTGTGGCCAGGGTCTGGCGATGGTGGCGGCCAAGGACCTGCATGTCCTTGGCGGAGTGGGAGGGGGAGTTAAAGTGTTCAGCCATAGGGCGGTTGGGTTGGTTGGTGCGGGTGTCCCAGAGGTGTTCCCTGAAACATTCCGCAAGTAGGCGGCCTGTCTCCCCAATGTATAGGAGACCACATCAGGTGCAGCGGATACAGTAAATGATGTGTGTGGAGGTGCAAGTGCATTTGCAACAGATATGGAAGGATCCACTGGGGCCTTGGGGGGAGGTGTGAGCGCAAGTTTTGCACTTCTTGCGGTTGCATGAGAAGGTGCCGGGAGTGGAGGTTGGGTTGGTGGGGGGTGTGGACCTGACGAGGGAGTCGCGGAGGGAATGGTCTCTCCGGAACGCTGATAGGGGTGGGGAGGGAAATTTATCCCTGGTAGTGGGGTCTGTTTGGAGGTGGCGGAAATGACGGAGGATGATACGATGTATCTGGAGGTTGGTGGGATGGAAGGTGAGGACCAGTGAAGTTCTGTCCTGGTGGCGATTGGAGGGGCGGGGTTCAAGGGCGGAGGTGCGGGAAGTGGAGAAGATGCGGTGGAGAGCATCGTCGACCACGTCGGAGGGGAAATTGCGGTCTTTGAAGAAGGAGGCAATTTGGGTTGTTCGGTAGAGGAATTGGTCCTCCTGGGAGGTGAAGGAATTGGGAATATGGGATGGCGTTTTTACAGGGTGCAGGTGTAATCTAGGTAGCTATGGGAGTCGGTCGCTTTGTAGTAAATGTCGGTGTTGAGTTTGTCGCTCGAGATAGAAATGGAGAAGTCTAGGAAGGGGAGGGAGGAGTCTGAGACCGTCCAGGTAAATTTGAGGTCAGGGTGGAAGGTGTCAGTAAAGTGGATGAACTGTTCAACCTCCTCGTGGGAGCACGAGGTAGCGCCAATACAATCATCGATGTAACGGAGGAAAAGGTGGGGGGTGGTGCCAGTGTAGCTGCGGAAGATGGACTGTTCCACATATCCGACGAAGAGGCAGGCATGGGCCCCAGCTGCCTCCGACGAAGAGGCAGCTGGGGCCCATGCAAGTGCCCATGGCTACTCCTTTGGTTTGGAGGAAGTGGGAGGATTGGAAGGAGAAGTTGTTAACAGTGAGGACCAGTTCAGTCAGTCGAAGGATGGTGTCAGTGGAAGGGTACTGGTTGGGTCGGCGGGAGAGGAAGAAGCAGAGGGCTTGGAGGCCTTCGTGATGGCGGATGGAAGTGTATAGGGACTGGATGTCCATTGTGAAGATAAGGCGTTGGGGGCCGGGGAAGCGAAAATCATGGAGGAGGTGGAGGGCGTGGGTGGTGTCCCGAACGTAGGTGAGGAATTCTTGGACTAAGGGGGACAGGACAGTGTCGAGGTATGCAGAGGTAAGTTGGGTGGGGCAGGAGCAGGCTGAGACAATGGGTCAGCCAGGGCAGTCGGATTTGTGGATTTTGGGCAGGAGGTAGAAACAGGCGGTGCGGGGTTGTGGGAATATGAGGTTGGAGGCAGTGGATAGGAGATCTCCTGAGGTGATGAGGTTATGGATGGTCTGGGAGATGATGGTTTTGTGGTGGGAGGTGGGGTCATGATCAAGGGGGCAGTAGGAGGAGGTGTCCACGAGTTGGCGTCTAGCTTCAGCAGTGTAAAGATCGGTGTGCCAAACTACCACTGCGCCTCCCTTGTCTGTTGGTTTGATGTTGAGGTTGGGGTTGGAGCGGAGGGAGTGGAGGGCTGCGCGTTGTGAGGGTGAGAGGGTGGAGTGGGTGAGAGGGGTGGACAGGTTGAGGCGGTCAATGTCGCGGCGGCAGTTGGATATGAAGAGATCAAGGGTGGGTAAGAGGCCAGCACGGGGTGTCCAGGTGGATGGGGTGTGTTGGAGGCAGGAGAAGGGGTCGTCAGAGGGTGGGCGGGAGACCTGGTGGAAGAAGTAGGCGCGGAGGCGAAGGCGGCGGAAGAAATGCTTGATGTAAAGGATGATGTATTAGATTTTGAAATTGATGGGTTTAATAGGTGAGGACCAGAGTGACTCTATCCTTATTGTAGGGAGTAGGGAGCTTGAGTGCAGAAATTTAGTAAATAGGAGAGATGCAGTTGAGGACATTATTGATCACAGTTACGGTCCCTAAAGTTGGATAATGTCTGACAGTGGAACATCTCACCCTGTGAGCAGATATGGCAGAGGAATTGGATGTAAGGGTTCACATTTTTGTAGTTGAGGTAGCTGTGGGAGTCAGTGGTTTTGAAATGGATGTCAGTGGTAACTTGTTTTCTGGAGATGGCAACGGAAAGCTCCAGGAAGAGAAGGCAGGTGTCAGAAACAGCAGAGGTGAATCTGAAGGCAGGGTGGAAGCTGTTTGCAAAGCTGATGAACTGTCCAATCTCCTCAAGGGAGCATGAGGCAGCACAGATACAGTCATCAATGCAGCAGAGAGGGGTGAGGGATGGTGCCTGTGTAGTTGCAGAAGTGGGACTGCTGCACAAATCATACAAACAGGTAGGATGAAGGGCTTTTGCCCAAAACGCCGATTCTCCTGCTCCTCGGATGCTGCCTGACCTGCTGTACTTTTCCAGCACCACTCTAATCTAGACTGAGCTCCAGCATCTGCAGCCGTCACTTTTGCCACACAAAAGGGCTCAATTGGCTACACTGCGTGCATATTAATTGTGGAATGTACATTCCTATCAGAACCAGAGCTCTCCTTTTCTCCGTCCCAAATAGGTCCCACACCCACTCCTTATCTCCTCATACCCGGGGAGGTTGGGTTTGAGGACAACGAGGTGATACGCATGCGTGGCGAGGGCCAGCCGGCTATACGCATGCGTGCTGAGACACCGTTAGCTCCCGCTAGCCAGATATGCGCCTGCGCAGTTTCCAGCAGAGGCCAGTGCTGATGCTTTGCGCAGGCGCTGTACTAATTATGCCGGACCGGCAGCGAGGTATTAACCCTCCTCCTCCTCCTCAAACAAACAACCCGGTCCAGCTCAAAGGCTCAGTCTCCACCCCCCGCGGGCGCTGCATCCGCCGCCCAGCTCCTCACTCACCTCATAATGCTTCATGTCTGCTTCCCGCACTCGCTCCCTCTCTCGCGCTTGCAACAACAACCCGCCTAACGAACTTCGGCATCCACGTGATGACAGTGGGCGGGGTCTCCAATCTAATCCAATGGGGGCGCGGGACAGTGAACAGCGTTGAGCCAATCCTGGCCAAGAGCCCAGATTTACAGCCGATGAAATGCGAAGGGGAGCCTCCTTGTCCCGCCTCTTCCAATTCAGACCAATCGGCGCCGGCCGCTGTGCTAAGGCGCTGGACTGGTCTGTCGTATCAGCCAATGAGAACTCGCCCGGCCCAAACGATGGGCGGGGTTGTACAGCCTGGTGGTCAGGTGGGAAATGGAGTAGGATTGGGTCGATGTGATGAGTGGCCTTTGATTTTTTTAAAGCTGAAACATTAGAATCATAGACTCCCTACTATGTGGAAACAGGCCATTTGACCTAACGTGTCCCCACTGATCCTCCAAACAGTATCCTTCCCAGACCAGTGCACTTAACCTACACATCCCTGAACATGTGGGCAATTTAGCACGTCCAATTCACCTAACCTGCACATCTTTGGGAATTTTGGAAAATTTTAAATAATGCTTCAAACGAATAATGCAACATTAAGAGTTATAATAATAATTGGAATATTGCAAAAAAAATTCAACTTCCATTGGCTGTAGGGTCAAACGGGGAGAAATTCAGAAATCAGAACTGCAAAGGGACCTGGGTGTCCTAGTTTCAGGTTCTCTTAAGGTAAACTTGCAGGTTGAATCAGTAGTTAGGAAGGCAAATACAATATTGTCAATCATCTGTGTACAAAATAATGAGAGGAATAGTTAGAGTCAATAGCCAGAAATTTTTCCCCAGGGCAGGATTGACTGGTACAAGAAGATATAGTTTGAAGATATTAGGAGGAAGGTACAAAGGAGACGTCAGGTAGGTTTTTTTACACAGAGAGTTGTGAATGCATGGAATGCATGACCAGCGGTGGTGGTTGAAGCAGAGTCATTGGGGACATTTAAGTGACTGCTGGACATGCACATGGATAGCAGTGAGTTGAAGGGGGGCGTAGGTTGTTACTATATTTTACATTAGGATTAAATCTCGGCACAACATTGTGGGCCAAAGGGCCTGTTCTGTGCTGTACTTTTCTATGTTCTACATTCTATGTTCTATCTCAAGTGGACTAGAATATATAAGCAGGGATGTTCTTTTGAGGCTTTATAAAGTTTTGATCAGACCATATTTAGGGTATTATGTGCAATTTTGGCCCCCATATTTCAGGAAAGATATATTGGCCCTGGAGTGGGTCCAGAGGAGGTTCACAGGAATTATCCCAGGAATGACAGGCTTAACATAAAAGAAACATTTGAGGACTCTGAGACTATACTCAATGGAGTTTAGAAGGATTAGGGGGATCTGATTGAAACTTTCAGAATACTGAACAGCCTGGACAGAGTGGACATAGGGAAGATGTTTCCATTGGTAGGAAAAACAAGGACCCAAGGGCTCAGCTTAAGAGTAAAGCTTTTAGAATGAAGATAAGGAGAAACTTACTTAGCCAGAGAGTGGTGAATCTGTGGAATTCATTGCCACAGAATGTTATGGAGGCCAAGTCATTGAGTACATTTAAAACAGAGAAAGATAAGTTTTTGATTGCCAAAGGATCAAAGATTAGAGGGAGAAAGCAGGAAAATGGCGTGGAAAAACCTATCAGCCATGATTGAGGGGCAGAGCAGACCGAATGGGCTGAATAGTTTGATTTCTGCTCTTCTTATGGTCTAATTTTATGTATGTATGGAGAAGAAGCCTGAACACCAGGAAATGTAAAACTTGCTCAATTGGGTACAGAATACCTTCAAGCTTTATTCAGTTCACAGTATGTATATTACAATTCCCACACTCCCATGTCCATATGCCTCACATTATCTTTGTTTTCCGATAGTCTTGCTATGCATTGTCTGTTCCTTACCCAAAGCCTCTGACTGTGGCTTCTACATTACCAGCCTTGACAGTCTGAATAACCTCCTCCCACGAGGAGGTTGAACAATTCATCAACTTCACTAACACCTTCCACCTTGACCTTAAGTTAATGTAGACAATCGTGGACACCTCCCGCCCCTCCTGGACCTCTCCGGCAACTGACACAATTACAGATATCTATTTCGAACCCACCGACTCCCACAACTACCTGGTACAACTCCTCCCACCCTGCCCCCTGTAAAAACGCAATCCTTTACTCCCAGGAGGAGCAATTCTACTCCAAGACATCCCATATGTCTTCCTAGTTCAATTTCCTCTCCCATGAGATCAACAATGTCCTCCAACACATTCCTCTACTTTCCACACCTCTGCCTTGAACCCACCCCTCCACCCACAACAAGGATAGAACCCCTGGTCCTAACTTTCCACCCCACTAATCTCCAGATACAGTGCATTATCCTCCACCATTTCTGCTGCCGACAGTCACCCAAGATATATTTCTCTCCCCATCCCATATGCGTTCCGCAGGAACCATTCCCTCGTTAGGTCTACGCCTCCCCACCAACCCACTCTTTATACCTGGCATCTTCCTTTGCCACCGCAACAGGTGTAAAACCTGCACCCACAACCCGTCCTCACCTCTGTCAAAGGCCCCAAAGGATCTATTCACATCTGCCAGAGATTTTCCTTCACAACCAAACACCTCACCTACTGTGTCTGTTGCTCTCAATGTAGTCTCCTCTACACTGGTGAGACAGGATGCCAATTCACTGAACATTTCAGGGAACATCTCTGGGACACATGCACTAAACACCGCCCTGTGGCCCTCCCACCTCCACCAAGGACACGCAAGTCCTGGGCCTCCTTCACCGCCAAATCCAAGTCACCTGACGACTGAAGAAAGAAAGCCTCATCTTCCACCTTGTGACCTTTCAACCACAAGGCATCAACATTGACTGCACAAGTTTCCAAATCTCCCTTCTCCCCACCTCATTCTAGATTAAAACCTCCAACAGCCCTCTTGACCTATCCTACCTATCCATCTTCCTTCCCACCTACTTGCTTCATCCTCCTCACTGATCTATCCTAACCACCCTCACCTGCATCTTTCTATCACCTTCCCAGCAACCGTCTCCCAAGCCCCATCTCCACACCCCTACTTATCTCTCAGCCCCTTTGGGTCCCCCCACATGCCTGATGAAGAGTTTATGCCCGAAACATCGATTCTCCTGCTCCTCAGATGCTGCCTGACCTGCTGTGCTTTTCCAGCACCACTCTCGACTCTGATCCCCAGCATCAGCAGTCCTCACCTTTATCTAATAGCTGCGTGAAGTTCTGCAGTCTGAATCTGCACAGGGGAAAGAATTCAATGAGAATGCATTCAAATGGAAGCTAGATGAGTATGAGAGAGAAGGGGATCCATGGTTATGCTGATTACTAGATGAGGAAGGATAAGAGTAGGCTTCCAGATGTCTGGCTAGAACTAAGCACTTGTGTTTTATTTTGCCAATTGAAGTCATCATCACTGGCTTGGAACTACAAAGCTATATTCTCCAATCCAACGTCCACAGAATTTTGTGTGGTTTTGATTCAAATCAATTACTCATCCATTGTTTCTCATCCCCACATTCCAACTCACAGTTCAAGTGCTATGTTTTTCAAAGTTTGTGCGAAGATTTGTAGCTCGGGTGCTCCTTGTTGTGGTTCTGTTCGCCGAGCTGGAAGTTTTTGTTGCAAACGTTTCGTCCCCTGGCTAGGCGACATCATCAGCGCTTGGGAGCCTCCTGCGAAGCGCTTCTTTGATGTTTCCTCCAGTGTTTATAGTGGTCTGTCTCTGCCGCTTCCGGTTGTCAGTTTCAGCTGTCCGCTGTAGTGGTTGGTATATTGGATCCAGGTCGATGTGTTTGTTGATGGAGTTTGTGGATGAATGCCATGCCTCTAGGAATTCCCTGGCTGTTCTCTGTCTGGCTTGCCCTATGATAGTAGTGTTGTCCCAGTCGAATTCATGTTGCTTGTTGTCTGCGTGTGTGGATAGAGCTATGTTATTCTTCATTTTCAGTACTGACCCAACTGCTGCCCCAGCCTAAAAACGAACATAGCTGTTCATTCAAAAACCTTATTGACAACAGTTATAGAGTCATAGAGATGCACAGCACGGAAACAGACCCTTCAGTCCAACTCGTCCATGCTGACCAGATATCCCAACCTAATCTAGTGCCAGCACTTGGCCCATATTCCTCTAAACCTTTCCTAATCATATAACCATCAAGCTGCCTTTTAAATATTGCAATTGTTCCAGCCTCCACCACGTTCTCTGCCAGCTCATTCCATACACGCACCACCCTCTATGTGAAAATGTTGCCCCTTAGATCTCTTTTACATCTTTCCCCTCTCACTCTAAACCTATACCCTCTAGTTCTGGACTTCCCCACCCCAGGGAAAAGACTTTGTCTATTTATCCTATCCATGCTCCTCATGATTTTATAAAACTCTGTAAGGTAAGCTCAGCCTTCAATGCTCCAGGGAAAACAGCCCTAGCCTGTTCAGGCACTCCCAATAGCTCAAACCCTCCAACCCTGGCAACATCCTTGTAAATCTTTTCTGAGGATCCTTGGGAGAAAAATCTCCGTCCAAATTCTTGAAGTGCTTCTTTATTGGTCTTCCCTGTTATTAGTACATCATTGCAATAAATGACAACCCGACCTTGTACAATGTTCTCCGTCATCACCTTAAAAACTGCACAGGCTAACGATATCCCAAACCGCAGTCTCGTATATCAATACAAACTCTTATGGGTACTAATTGTAGCATACTTCTGGGAATCGTCACCTAACTGCAATCATACGGCTCACGTCTAGCTTTCTGAAGGACAGCCTCCCTGCCAGCTTGGTGCTTAAATCCTCAATGTGAGGGATTGAATATTTATCCAGCTGCAAAAAAGCTGTTTGTTTAAAATCTCCATAAGGTGAACTGACTTGTTGGGATTCTCAATAGGTACAACCTGTGCTGCCCATTCCGCAAACTGGAGTAGTTTGATGATTGCTTTGCTTTCCAGCTTTCTGATTTCGGCATCTACCTTTGCCCAAGAGGCAAATAGACAATAGACAATAGGTGCAGGAGTAGGCCATTCAGCCCTTCGAGCCTGCACCGCCATTCAATATAATCATGGCTGATCATTCCTAATCAGTATCCTGTTCCTGCCTTATCTCCATAACCCTTGATTCCACTATCTTTGAAAGCTCTATCCAACTCTTTCTTAAATGAATCCAGAGAGTGAGTCTCCACTGCCCTCTGGGGCAGAGCATTCCACACAGCCACCATTCTCTGGGTGAAGAAGTTTCTCCTGAGCTCTGTCCTAAATGGTCTACCCTGTATTTTTAAGCTGTGTCCTCTGGTTCGGCACTCACCCATCAGTGGAAATAGGTTTCCTACTGCCAGAGTGTCCAATCCTTTCATAATCTTATACGTCTCAATCAGATCCCCTCTCAGTCATCGAAACTCAAGGGTATACAAGCCCAGTCGCTTCAGTCTTTCAGTGTAAGGTAATCCTGCCATTCCAGGAATTGACCTTGTGAATCTACGCTGCACTCCCTCAACAGCCAGAATGTCTTTTCTCAAATTTGGAGACCAGAACTGCACACAGTACTCCAGGTGCGGTCTCACCAGGGCCCTGTACAGCTGCAGAAGAACCTCTTTGCTTCTATACTCAATTCCTCTTGTTATGAAGGCCAGCATGCTATTAGTCTTCTTCACTACCTGCTGTACCTGCATGCTTGCCTTCATTGACTGGTGTACAAAAACACCCAGATGTCTCTGTACTGCCCCTTTACATAAATTGATTCCATTGAGGTAGTAGTCTGCCTTCCTGTTCTTGCCACCAAAGCGGATAACCATACATTTATCCACATTAAACTGCATCTGCCATGCATCTGTCCACTCACCTAACTTATCCAGGTCACCCTGTAATCTCCTAACATCCTCATCACATTTCACCCTGCCACCCAGCTTTGTATCATCAGCAAATTTGCTAATGTTATTGCTGATACCATCTTCTATATCATTAACATATATTGTAAAAAGCTGCGGTCCTAGCACGGATCCCTGCGGTACCCCACTGGTCACTGCCTGCCATTCCGAAATGGAGCCGTTTATCACTACCCTTTGTTTCCTATTAGCCAACCAATTTTCAATCCAATCTAGTACTTTGCCCCCAATACCATGCGCCCTAATTTTACTCACTAGCCTCCTGTGTGGGACTTTATCAATAGCTTTCTGAAAGTCCAGGTACACTACATCTACTGGATCTCCCTCGTCCATCTTCAGAGTTACATCCTCAAAAAATTCAAGGCGATTAGTCAAGCATGATTTCCCCTTCATAAATCCATGCTGACTCTGTCCTATCCTGTTACTACTATCCAGATGTGCAGTAATTTCATCCTTTATAATAGACTCCAGCATCTTTCCCACCACTGAGGTCAGACTAACTGGTCTATAATTTCCTGCTTTCTCTCGCCCACCTTTCTTAAAAAGTGGTATAACATTAGCCACCCTCCAATCCTCAGGAACCGACCCCGAATCTATTGAACTCTGGAAAATAATCACCAACGCATCCACGATTTCCTGAGCCACCTCCTTCAGTACCCTGGGATGCAGACCATCAGGCCCCGGAGACTTATCAACCTTCAGACCTAACAGTCTCTCCAACACCAATGCCTGGCAAATATAAATTCCCTTAAGTTCAGGTCCTTCAGCCACTGTTACCTCAGGGAGATTGCTTGTGTCTTCTCCAGTGAACACAGATCTGAACACAGATTTAATTCCTCTGCCATTTCTTTGTTCCTAGTAATATATTCCCCTGTTTCTGTCTTCAAGGGCCCAATTTTTGTCCTAACCATTTTTTTGCCTTGCACATACCTAAAAAAGCTTTTACTATCCTCCTTAATATTCTTGGCCAGTTTACCTTTGTACCTCATTTTTCCTCTGCGTATTTCCTTCTTAGTAATCCGCTGTTGCTCTTTAAAAGCTTCCCAGTCCTCAGTTTTCCCACTTATCTTAGCTATGTTATACTTTTTCTCTTTTAACTTTATATGTTTCTTTACTTCCCTCGTCAGCCACGGCCGCCCATGCCTCCTCCTGGGATCTTTCTTCCTTTTAGGAATGAACTGATCCTGCAACTTCTGCATTATACACAGAAATATCCGCCATTGTTCCTCCACGGTCATCCCTGCTAAGGATGACCATTGAACTTTGGCCAGCAACTCCCTCATAGCTCCATAGTTCCCTTTATTCAACAGAAGTACTGTCACTTCCGACTGTACCCTTTCCCTCTCAAATTGCAGATTGAAGCTTATTGTATTATGGTCACTACTTCCCAATGGCTCCCTCACTTCGAGGTCTCTGACCAATTCTGGTTCGTTACACAATACCAGATCCAGAATTGCCTTCTCCCTGGTCGGCTCCAGCACCAGCTGCTCTAAGAATCCATCTCTGAGGCACTCCACTAAGTCTCTTTCTTGAGGCCCAATACCATCCTGATTCTCCCAGTCTACCTGCATGTTAAAATCCCACCATAACAACTGTAGTAACATCTCTACGACAGGCCAATTTCAGCTCCTGATTTAACTTACATCCGACATCCAGACTACTGTTTGGGGGCCTGTAGATGACCCCCAAGAGGGTCTTTTTACCCTTAGTATTTCGAAGCTCTATCCACACTGACCCTACATCCCCTGACTCTAGGTCCCCCCGCGCAAGGGACTGAATATCATCCCTTACCAACAAGGCCACCCCACCCCCTCTGCCCATCAGTCTGTCCTTACGATAGCGCGTGTAGCCTTGAATATTCATTTCCCAGGCCCTGTCCACTTGAAGCCACGTCTCAGTTATCCCCACAATATCGTATCTGCCAATTTCCAAAAGAGCCTCAAGCTCATCCATCTTATGTCTAATGCTTCGTGCATTCATGTATAGTATTTTTAATTTGTTACTGCTCTCACCCTTCCCATCAACCCTTATTTCACTCAACCTTACAGCATGATGCCTTTCCGAGTTTTCTGCCTCATTGATACAGTTGTCTTTCTTGACTTCTTTTGTTCTAACTTTCCCTTCAATTTCCTTTTTAAACATCCAGCTTGTCCCCTCCACCCCGCTACTTAGTTTAAATGTAGCGGTGTTGCAGTAGAAAATCTGCCTGCCAGAATGCTGGTCCCTAACCTATTAAGGTGCAAGCCATCTCTCTTGTAGAATTTATGCTTACCACAAAATATACCCCAGTGATCCAAGAACTTAAATCCTTGCTTCCTGCACCAGTTCCCCAACCACACGTTCAAATCTATTATCTCCCTGTTTCTGGCCACACTAGCCCGAGGAACTGGAAGCAAACCGGAGATAACCACCTTGGACGTCCTGCTTTTCAGCCTTCTTCCTAGTTCTCCAAAGTCTCGCTGTAGTATGTTCCTCCTCTTCTTCCCGACATCATTTGTGCCGACATGTACCACCATCTCTGGCTCTTCACCCTCATCCTTGAGGATTTCCTGCACTCTGTCCGCGATGTCTTTCACTCTAGCACCAGGAAGGCAACACACCATCCTTAAATCCCGTCTGCTGCCATAAAAACCCCGGTCAGTTCCTCTCACGATGGAGTCCCCTATTACCACGGTTCTGTGCGATGTCCGATTCTTCCGCTCTGCCTCTGCGGCAACTTTTGATTGTCATCAGTCTCTGTTTCCAAAAGCTTCAACTTGTTCCTGACAGGTACTTCTCCCAGGGTCTCTTGCACCTGTCTCCTCTCCGCCTTCCTCATCGTCTGCTCTCTTCTGCTCTCTTCTGGCATGATTGGTGTAATAACATCGCTGAAGGTCTTGTCCAGAAAGATCTCGTTCTCTCGGATGAGCCTAAGGTCTTCGAGTTCTTTCGTCAGCACTGCAATATGCTCGGTCAATTGCTGAATGTGCACACATTTTCCACACATATACGAGCCAGACACACCAGAGTCGTTGACCTCCCACATCAAGCACGTAGCGCACTGAACCAGCTGGGTAGTCATGTCTTCACCCTCTTCAAATGTGGTGTATGGTACTGGTTGCCCTTGCACTATCGTGGAATTGCTTCCTGACCAATATGCAAGGTGGCCTTGGCTGCTCTGATAGTCCCTAGACTTCACTCAGACAGCCATTTTCTAAGTGAAAAATGTTGAGCCAATCTAGATTAATCTTTCTCAATCAATTTCACCCCATCAAGCTTGGACCTGAGCCTTTTACTAAATTCAGTGGGAACTGAACCAGCTGCTTCTCATAAGAGACCAGAACTGAAGTTGTACCCTTAATCTGTAATGGTTCCCTGGGATAGGGTTTCAGTCTAGCCAAAGTCTTGTGCAAACTTAAGGGTTGGAGTACAGAGTGAATTTTGTTAAAGACTGGTTCTGCGATTACTGAAACGGCTGCGAGAGTATTGAACTCCATCAGAACCAGGTGACCACTTAACCAGGTGGTTTATTTTGATTTGTTCTGATTTGGACATTGCTAAGCAATTTTATTTTCCAAACCAGCTGCAGGTGGACTTCCTAAGGTTTGCATCTCCTGGATTGAGTTCTCTTACTCAATTCGGTCTGATGGGACTTTTTTGCTGAATCAAGACCATATATGGGTGGCATGGTGGCCCAGTGGTTAGCACTGCTGCCTCACAGCGCCAGAGACCCAGGTTCAATTCCCGCCTCAGGCGACTGACTGTGTGGAGTTTGCACATTCTCCCCGTGTCTGCGTGGGTTTCCTCCGGGTGCTCCGGTTTCCTCCCACAGTCCAAAGATGTGCAGGTGAGGTGAATTGGCCATGCTAAATTGCCCGTAGTGTTAGGTAAGGGGTAAATGTAGGGGTATGGGTGGGTTGCGCTTCGGCGGGTCGGTGTGGACTTGTTGGGCCGAAGGGCCTGTTTCCACACTGTAATGTAATGTAATCTAATCTAATCATGTAATCTAATCTAATCTAATATACCAGCAGCAACTACAATGGCTTACCAGCTCAGATCCTGAAGAAAACATAACCCATTTGGCCGAGGCTTGGCTTGGTTTTAGGGCTTTGCTGTGGACTGACCTAGAGTCTTTCTGTTTAGGACATGTCCTGAGTGACACTATGCAATTGCCTTCCCCCAAGCTCAATTGGACTGCTGATGGTGTCCACTTCCATTTGAATACTCTGCAACTCATTTGCTCCACTTGCTGCTTTTTCCAATGATAAAGTCAGTTTGTTCCTGTTTGAAGTCCAGTTGGGCTTCAGCTTTTGCATGGTTACATCATTAACCCAACATACCAAATGGTATCTTCGCATCTCATTAAGTGTTAAACCAAAGTCACATGCCTCTACTAGTCATCTTAACTCATTAAAAATTCCAAAACAGATTCCCCTGGTTCTTGAATTGCCAAGTAAAACAGATAGCATCTCAGAATTAGAGGAGGTGTGGGGTCATAATATTTCTTGACTAAATTTGTCCCCCAATTCTTGTAAAGTTTTATCATCTGGTGCCTCAAGGAAAGTTAGGCCCCTAATAACCAAAAAAGCTGCAGATCAACAAGCTGTCAGGAAAATTACTCGTTGCTTTTCATCTGCCCCAATGTCATTTGCCCGGAAAAATAACGTATTCTTTCTACATACCGGGCCCAGTCTTCTACAGCAGGATTGAACTAGTCAAGTTTCCCAAATAAGGGCATGATGCCTAAAATGGATAGGGGCGGCATGGTGGTTCAGTGGTTAGCACTGCTGCCTCACCGCACCAGGGTCCCAGGTTCGATTCCAGCCTTGGGCGACTGTCTGTGTGGAGTTTGCACATTCTCCCCGTGTCTGCGTGGGTTTCTTCTGGGTGCTCCGGTTTCCTCCCACAGTCCAAAGATGTGCAGGTCAGGTGAATTGGCCATGCTAAATTGCCCGTAGCGTTAGGTGAAGGGTGAAATGTAGGGGAATGGGTCTGGGTGAACCCGCTTCGGTGGGTCAGTGTGTTCTTGTTGGGCTGAAGGGCCTGTTTCCACACTGTAAGTAATCTAATCTAATCTAAATTGCCCATAGGTTAGGTGCGTCAGAGCTCAGAGGGAAAAGGGTCTGGGTGGGTTACTCTTCAGAGGGTCGGTGTGGATTTGTTGGGCCGAAGGGCCTGTTTCCACACTGTAGGTAATCTAATCTAATCTAACTCAAAGATGACTTGTGAGCAAATTTATTCTGGAGAGTGCTTTTCTCTTATTGCCATTGAAATAACTCCACAGAGGCCGATATCCAGTCACCAAGTCAGCCTCTATTTATAACAGTTATTGGAGAGAATATTAACTCATTACAGCTGTGTTCTTAAATTGAGCCATGTATTCACATTTCTGCTCACTGTGCCATTTCAGATGGCTATTATTGCCTTCGGACTCTAATCTGTTCTAATTGATGTGATCATATGCTCCATCCTTTTCTCCAGATCTTTGGCAAAAGCGTTTTTGAAGTGTATTCATTCATAAGATGAGGGTGTTGCTAGCTGGGCCATCCCGAAGCATCCCAGACAAAAACAGAAATTGCTGGAAAATCTTAGCAGCACCTACAGAGAGAAATCAGAATTAATGTTTCAGGTCCAGTGTCCCTTCCTCCAAACTGATGATAGCTAAGTAATAATTGTTTTTTTTATATGCAGAAGATAGAGCAGTAATGAGTAAATGATAGGTAACCTACATTAAGGGCATTTTAAGCATGGCCAATTCACCTGACCTGCATATTGTTAAATTGTGGGTGGAAACCGGAGCACCCAGAGGAGACCCACGCAGACATGGGCAGAATTTGCAAACTCCACACAATCGCCTGAGGCTGGAATTGAACCTGGATCCCTGGCACTATAAGGCAGCAGTGCTAACCACTGAGCCACTGTGCCTCCCTGTATATAAATAGGAAAGTCAGAGATTCTGTTCACTCTGAGAACTGGCTCAGAGGGAGTTGGATCAGTGTGAAGTATTATGCACATGTAAAGAAAGGGTGACTTGGTGATGGAACACCAAAGTTATTTCAGAAAAAGTAGACTGACTCCTATTGCCTTTAACCCCCGCATTCATAGTGTAAACATTAACTTTTTCTAGCTGCTATCTGTTCTGAAGAAGGGTCACAACTTGAAATGTTAACTGTATTTCTCTCTCCACAGATAGTGGCAGACTTGCTGAGTTTCTCCAGCATTTACTGTTTTTGTTTGTACCACATTATTCCAAATTACTTGTACCAATTTGGATTGAATAAGGACAAAGTTCTGAGAGAAACTGTTAGCATTTCAGGTCCAATATAACTTTTTATAAGTGAAGAAAGGAGTATAAAAGAGATTAGTTTTATAGTGTGGGGAGGAATAAATAGAACAGAAGGGAAGATCATAGGGCAGCATAGTGGCACTGCTGTCTCACAGCCTCAGGGACCTGGGTTCGGTTCCACCTTTAGGTGACTGGCTGTGTGGGTTTCCTCCGGGTGTTCAGGTTTCCACCCATAGTCTGCTAGTCATCTTAACTCGTCAAAAATTCCAAAACAGATTCCCCTGGTTCTTGAATTGCCGAGTAAAACTGATAGCAGGTTCGATTCCAGCCTTGGGCGACTGTCTGTGTGGAGTTTGCACATTCTCCCCGTGTCTGCGTGGGTTTCCTCCGGGTGCTCCGGTTTCCTCCCACAGTCCAAAGATGTGCAGGTTAGGTGGATTGGCCGAACTAAGTTGCCTATAGTATTTAAGGATGTGCAGGATAGGTGGACTAGCCGTGAGAAATGCAGAATTACAGGGATAGGGTAGGGTGCTGGAGCTGGGTCTGGGTGGGATCCACCCAGAGGTTCCCACCCTCTTCAGAGAGTCAGTGTGGACCTGATGGGCTGAATGGCCTGTTTCCACACAGTAGAGATTCGGAGTAGATGTTATTAGGAGAATAAAAGGTGAGGGGGAGCACAGTGGCTGAGACCTTAGCACTGCTGCCTCACGATGCCAGGAACCCGATTTGAATACAGCCTTGGGTGATAGTCTGCGTGGAGTTTACACATTCTTCCCATGTCTATGTGGGTTTCCTCCAGGTGCTCCGGTTTCCTCCCACAGTCCAAAGATGTGCAGGTCAGGTGAATTAGCCATGCTAAGTTGCCCATAGTATACAGGGATGTGTAGGTTAGGTGCATTAGTCAGGGGAAATGTAGAGTAATAGACTAGGAGAATGGGTCAAGGTGGGTTACTCTTCAGAGGTTCGGTGTGGACTTGTTGGGCCAAATATTCTGTTTCCACACTGTAGGGATCCTATGATTCTATGAAAAATAAAGGTTCTGAAGAAGTCTCACAACATTAATTGCTTCTCGGGTTAAACCACCATCAGTCGTCTCTCTCTCTAATGGGAGAGCCCTATGTTCCGGTGAGACCATACCTTCTTTATCCTCAGACGCTGCCAACCGTGCTGAGTTTCTCCAGCACTTTCTGTTTCCATTTCAGATTTTCAGATGACCGTGACAGGACAGGCCGCAGAAGCATCTGCACATATGTCAATGACACCACCAAGCCCCAAGTACTGCAACATCAGCAGTAATGTCCCTCAAGAGGGTCTGGGAGGGAGAGG
The DNA here is from genome assembly GCF_037043375.1 of Chiloscyllium plagiosum. Taxonomy (NCBI): domain Eukaryota; kingdom Metazoa; phylum Chordata; class Chondrichthyes; order Orectolobiformes; family Hemiscylliidae; genus Chiloscyllium; species Chiloscyllium plagiosum. Next base: position 23,136,262 of record NW_028270183.1, on the reverse strand, counting down.
CAGACATGGCCTCCTGCAGAAGCAACAGAGACACTGGGAGTGTGCATGTGTTTTGGTGGCGGAATGGGCGACATGGTAATTGATAATCTGGATCTTGACACGTGGGACAATTTCAAAGTTTGCAGATGAGAATAAACTTGGAAACATTGTTAGTGGTAAGGAGGATAGTGTGGAACTCCAAAAAAAACATTGACAAGTTGGTGCAGTGGGTGAATAGTTGGTGAATAAGATTCAATACAGAGATGTATGAGATGATGCATGTTATAGAACAGAATCATAGAATTCCTACAGTGTGGAAGCAGGCCATTCAGCACATTGAGTCCACAGCAGTTTTCCAAAGAGCATCCAATTCAGACCCATCTAGCCTGTACATCCCTGAACACTACAGTATGGCCAACCCAGCTAACCTGCATATCTTTGCACTGTGGGAGGAAACCAGAGCACCCGGAGGAAACCCACGCAGACACAGGGAGATCGTGCAAACTCCACACAGTCACCAAATCAGAAATTGAACCTGGATCCCCAGCACCATGAGGCAGCAGTGCTAATCACTGAGCCACTGTGCCTCCCTTTTTGAAGGGAGAATATTGAAGTATAAAAGAGGGGTTACAGTTCTAAAGGGGGTGCAGTAGAGACCTGGGTGTATTATCTACACAGATCATTGAAGATGGAGAGAGTAGTAGATAAACCATACAGAGTTCTCAGCTTTATTAATAGGGGCATAGAGTACAAGAGTAAGGAAGTGATATTGGACTAACATAGAACTGCACAGCATAGGGATGGGTCCTTCAGCCCACAATGTTGACACCAAATTAAACTAATCCCTTCTGCCTGCACTTGGGTCCATATCCTCCATTCCTTGCTTATTCACGTGCTTATCTAATCGCCCCTTAAACACTCCTGTCATATCTGCCTCCACCACCACCACTGGTGGCAAGATCCAGACTCCTTCCACTCCCTGTGCAAAAAACTTGACCTCCATGTCTTCATTGAACTTTCTCACTCTCACCTTAAATGCGTGCCTCCTAGTATTAGACATTTCAACTCTGGAGAAAAAGGATTCTGACCATCAACCCCATCTATGCACCTCACAATTTTATGGACTTCCATAAGGTCTCTCCTCCGACTCCGTTGTTCCAGAGAAAACGACCCAAGTTTTTCCAGCCTTGTATGACCTCAGCTGGATGATTGTGTTCAGTTGCAGGTGCCACATTATAAGAAGGACATGAATGAATTGGAGAGAGTGGGAAAAGAGACTTATTTGAATGGTTTCAGGAGTGAGAAACTCCAGTGATGAGGACAGATTGAAGGAGTTGGGACTGTTCTCCTTGGACAGAAGGCAGTTAAGATGAGAGTTGATAGAGGTTTTCAAAATCACAAAGGAGCTGAATAGGGGGCAGCTGTTCCTGCATTTAAAACATAAAAAAGAAGAGGGCAAACACCAACAGACTTGAAGTAATGTGCAAATGAAACAAGGCTGATATTAAAAAAAACCTTTTCACCCAATGAGCAGTTAGGGCCTGGAAATCTGGTGGAGTCAGGTTCTATTGAAACATTCAAGAGGGCATTGGATAGTTACTTGCATCGAAATGATGTCCAGAGATATGGGGAAAAGGCAGGAGATTGGCTCTAGGTAATAGAACCAGTGTGGGCATGATTGGCTGAATGGCCTCTTGTTGCACTGTAACAATTCAGAGATTCTGGGAGTATTGGGGAGTGGGATGGGGGAGTCACACACCAGGGGCCACCTTATGTTTTGCCTGGGAGTGACAGGAATGGTAGGGGGCAAGTTTGGGAGGGTGGAGATAGAGAAGGAAACTACCGAGGGAAAACAAAACCAACTCTTTCTATTCTGACTGGCAGGCGATGTTTTACATCCTGAGGTGTCATCTTTGGATGGGCAGCTGTTTCCCAACGCTTCAGAATGCTTCTGTTCGCTTTCTGCTCTTTGTGTGGTAGCATTCCGGGGATTCTGGATCAGTGGTGCTGGAAGAGCACAGCAATTCAGGCAGCATCCAACGAGCAGCGAAAGGGAATACTGTGCCTTTGCTTTTCCATCAGAATAAAGGTAAGTTCTGGTTGAAAGCAAACAGGAAACTGCATTGTGAGCTGCAAATGCAGTGAACTAGATGGAAAGAAATACAAGGAAATTGCACCTTCACATGGCAAGAGTATTGGGGCTAACAAAAACGGAGACTACTGGACAAACTCAGCAGGTCTGGCAACACCCATGGAGAGAAAGCAGAGTTAACATTTTGAGTCGAGGTAAGTGAGGAGGGAGAAGGTAAAACAGCAAGGGTCAAACCTCCTGTGATCAGACCAACAGGGGGATTAGGTGTTGGGGCAATAATGGAATGGACCATGGAGTTGTAGAGGGAATGGTTCCTTTAGAAGGCTGACAGGGGAGGAGTGGTTTGGGGGTGGATTCACACTGAGGTTTAATTAATTCTGTCATCACATAATGCAAACTTTTCCATCCACTTGACCTTTATAAAACAAAGAATAAAGAACATTTACAGCCCAGGAACAGGCCCTTCAGCCTTCCAAGCCTGAGCTGCTCCAAATCCACTGTCTAAACCTCTCACCCAAATCCTAAGCATCTGTATCCCCCTGCTCCCCACCTACTCATGCACCTGTCCTGATGCACCTTAAATGAATCTACCATGCCTGCCTCTACTACCGCTGTTGGCAACGCGTTCCAAACACCCTCTGTGTGAAGTACTTTCCGTGTGTATCCCTTTAAACTTTTCACCTCTCACCTTGAACATGTGACCTCTCGTTATTGAATCCCTGATCCTGGGAAAAAGCTTATCTCTATCCACCCTGTCTATATCTTTCATGATTTTGTAAACTTCAATCAGGTTCACCACTCAATCTCCTTTTTTCTAATGAAAAGAAACCTAACCTACTCAACCTCTCTTCATAGCTAGCACCTTCCATCCCAGGCAACATCCTCATAAACCTTCTCTGCACCCTCTACAAAGCGTCCACATCCTTTTGGTAATGTGGCGACCAGAACTGTACACATTATTCTAAAAGCGGCTGAACTAACGTCTTGTGCAATTTTAACATGACCTGTTAGCTCTTATACTCAATACCCTGTCCGATGAAGGCAAGCATACCAAATGCCTTCTTGATCACTCTATCCACATGTGCAGCCACCTACAGGGTACAATGGACCTGAACTCCCAGATCTCTCTGTTCATCAACTTTTCCCAAGGCTCTTCTGTTTACAGTATAGTTCGCTCTAGAATTAGACTTCCCAAAATGCATTACCTCACATTTGCCTGGATTGAACTCCATCTGCCATTTCTCCACTCAACTCTCCAGTCTATCGATATTTTCCTGTATTCTTTGACAGTCCCCTATGCTTTCTGCTGCGCCACCAATCTTCGTGTCAACTGCAAACTTACTGATCAGACCAACGATGCCCTCTTCCAGATCATTGATGTATATCATCTTCTGTTTATTTCCAGAAGGGAAACATTGAGTGCACCATTTATTTAATTCACCATTATACTTCTTGGTCTATCATTAAACTCACTATTTCGCATTGATAAATTAAATGTAGCAGCTTTGGTTATAAGCCTCACCCCACTAGGTGGCAACTGTGGCTCAACTTGTAGAATGTACGACTGAGTCAGAATCATATGCATTTAAAATAAAACCAGAAATTGATGGAGAAACTCAGCAGGTCAGGCAGCAGCTATGGAGAGAGAAATAGAGTTAGTGTTTTGAGTCTGATATGAATCATGGAACTGGAAAAGTTCCAATGAAGCCATGATGGACTCAAAACATTAAATCTGTTTCTCCCTCTACAGATAGACTCAGACTCATACAGCATGGAAACAGCCCTCCTGGCCCTATTTGTCCGATTGGTCCCATTTGCAAGCATTTGGCCCATATCCCTCTAAACCTTTCCTATCCACATACTTGTCCGAATATGAGTGTACGAATTAGGAACGGATGTAGGCCATTTGGCCCCTCAGAGTGTTGCTGAACAAAGAGACCTTGGAGTGCAGGTTCATAGCTCCTTGAAAGCAGAATCTCAGGTAGAGAGGGTAGTGAAGATAATGTTTGGTATGTTTTCCTTTATCGGTCAGAGCATTGGCTATAGGAGTTGGGAAGGTCATGTTGTGGCTGTATAGAACATTGGTTAGGCCACTTTTGGAATATTGTGTGCCATTCTGGTCTCCCTCCAATAGGAAGCATTTTTTTTTAGATTAGATTGGATTCCCTACCGTGTGGAAACAGGCTCTTTGGTCCAACAAGTCCACACCAACCCTCCGAAGAGTAACCCACCCAAACTCCTTTTCCCTCTGACTCATGCATCTAATTGACAATTTAAGCATGGCCAATTCACCTAACCTGCACATCTTTGGAGTGTGGGAGGAAACCGAGCACCCGGAGGAAACCCACGCAGACACGGGGAGAATGTGCAAACTCCACACAGTCACCCGAGGTTGGAATCCAACCCTGGACCCTGGTGCTGTGAGGCAACAGTGCTAACCACTGAGCCACCGTGCTGCCCCCATGTTGTGAAACTTGAAAGGGTTCAGAAGAGATGCACCAGGATGTTCCCAGGGTTGGAGCATTTGAGCTATAGGGAGAGGCTGAATAGGCTGGGGCTATTTTACCTGGATCATTGAAAGCTAAAGGGTGACCTTATTGAGGTTTATAAAATCATGAGAGGCATGGATAGGGTAAACAAACAAGGTCTTTTCCTGGGTTGGAGTAATCCAGAAACTGGAGGGGATAGGTTAAATGTGAGCGGGGAAGATTTAGAAGGGACCTAAGGGGCAACTTTTTCACGCAAAGGGTGGGATGTATATGGAATGAATTGTCAGAGGAAGTGGTGGAGACTGGTACACTTGCAACATTTAAAAGGCATCTGGATAAGTACATGAATAGTAAGGGCTTGGCGAGATATGGGCCAAGTGCTGGCAAATGGGACTGGATTAATTTAGGATATCCAGTCAGCATGGATGAGTTGAACCAAAGGCTCTGTTTCTGTGCTCTACATCTCTATGACACTATACAATACTTTCAGACATCCTGGGATTAACATAGAATACAGAACTGTACAGTGCAGGAACAGGCCCTTCAGCCTATGATGCTGTGTTGAACGTGAAGCCAAATTAAACTAATCTCTTCTGTCTGCCCTTGGTCCATATACCTCCATTCCTTGCATAATCATGTGCTTATCTAAAAGCCTCTTAATCATCCCTGTTGTATCTGCTGGTTGTGACAAATGCTACAGAAGCACAAATTCCTCCCTTCAAATTGAAACTGTTTAAAATGCAGGTCATTGGACTCATCCACCGCCAAACCACAACAACCCGACGGTCGGAGGAGGAGCGTCTTATCTTCCGACTGGGAACCCTCCAACCGCAGGGGATGAACTTGGACTTCACCAGTTTCTTCATCCCCCCTCCCCCCACCTTGTCTCAGCCGGATCCCTCCAGCCCGGCACCGCCTTCCTGACCTGCAGTCTTCTTCTTGACCTCTCCGCCTCCATCCTACTCCGACCTATCACCCTCACCTTGACCTCTTTCCACCTATCACATTTCCAACGCCCCTCCTCTAAGTCCCTCCTCCCTACCTTTTATCTTCTCCTGCTGAACACTCTCTGCTCATTCCTGAAGAAGGGCCTGTGCCCGAAACGTCGAATCTCCTGTTCCCTGGATGCTGCCTGACCTGCTGTGCTGTTCCAGCAATAAAGTTTCAACTTTGATCTCCAGCATCTGCAGACCTCACTTTCTCCTCGAAAATGGCAACTTACCCTTCTAATGGCTTTTCCAATTTGGACGTGCTCGGATTTTCCTTAATTCACTCACAGGATCTGGGCATGGCTGGCTGGGCCAGTATTTGTTGTCCATCCCCAGTTGCAGGCACTGTTGAGCTGCCTTCTTGAACTACTGCATTCTGCTGATTATCTTCTCGATGCTAATTCAGCAAATTGCACTCAATCACCTGTTAAGGACCAGACCAAACCCTTCAAAACATTCAGAAGGTAGTCTAGACTCTAACCTTTCCTTATTTTAAAGGTAAATGTAAGGTGTTACATTCGATTGGTCAAACGATCAGATATAAAGCAAAACACACTTTGTTCATAAATTAGAGTGAAAACACAACAAAAGAAGGAAGGAATTAGAATATCAACCCAAAACTTAACAGAACAAAAGATACAGTACTATTACTATTAATTTTTCCAACATAGTAACATCCCATAATCACACCACTTGGCATGAGGCAAATTCAGAAATTAGATTAAAAAAAAAAGAAATTGCTGGAAAAGTTCAGCATCTGTGGAGAGAAATCAGAGTTAATGTTTTGGGTCGAGTGACCTTTTGTTTAAAGCAGAGTGGTTTAACCAGCTGCATCATTCCTGGAATATCCACTATACACTGCCAAAAAAAGGTTAGGGTCTGAGCCACCTTTTAAAATGTTTTGAGGGACTCTGGCTTGGTCCGTAACACTAAAAATCCCAGTTCTGCAAGAGCTTGACCACACCCATTCAGGTAAAAACAATGACTGCAGATGCTGGAAACCAGATTCTGGATTAGAGTGGTGCTGGAAAAGCACAGCAGTTCAGGCAGCATCCGAGGAGCAGGAAATTCGACGTTTCGAGCAAAAGCCTTTCATCAGGAATAGAGGCAGAGAGCCTGAAGGGTGGAGAGATAAATCAGAGGAGGGTGGGGGTGGGGAGAAAGTACAATAGGTGAATGGGGGGTGGGGATGGAGGTGATAGGTCAGGGAGGAGGGTGGGGGAAGGTAGCAAAGAGTACAACAAGTGAATGGGGGGTGGGGAGCTTCAGGGCAGAGGAAATGACTTGGGACTTGCAGTGAGAGAGGGACTCCCTGAGATTCTTGTAGAGAGAGGAAGAAAACTTCTTCAAGGCAGGCATCCTTGCTGACACCTCCCCCCGCAGATCCCACTGTCACATCCCCGCCCCCCAGAACCCTGAGGGAAACCACCTCTGCTCATGACTCCACCCCCATTCGCCCCACGATTACACCCACTCCAGTTATAGGCTCCGCCCCCTCTCCCAGCTCCACACCCACACCAGGTCCCAGCGCCCGCCCTGCTGAGTTTTCACCATCCCCCCCAGACCTCCCCCTCACTGAGGACAAACGATCAGTCCTCAGCATAGACTCACCTTCATCCCCCTCCACCCACGCATCAATGAATTTAATACACGACATGACGTCGAACACTTCTTCCGTCGCCTCAGAGCTTACTTTTACAATCAGGACTCCTGCCCACCTTCCGAGGACCCCTTTGCCCGCCTCCAACACACTGCATCCACCTGGACACCCCGTGCTGGCCTATTACCCGCCTCAACTTCTTCATTTCCAACTGCCGCCGGGACATTAACCGCCTCAACCTGTCTACCCCCCTCCCCCACTCCAACCTCTCACCCTCACAACGCGCAGCCCTCCAATCCCTCTGCTCCAATTCCAACCTCACCATCGAGCCAGCGGACAAAGGGAGCGCAGTGGGTAGTCTGGCGCACTGACCTCTATATCGCTGAAGCCAGATGCCAACTCGGAGACACCTCCTCCTACCGCCCCTTTGACCATGACCTCACCCACCATCACCAAACCATCATCTCCCAGACCACACAGAACCTCATCTCCTCAGGAGATCTCCCACTTACAGCTTCCAACCTCATAGTCCGGGAACTCCGCACTGCCCGGTTCTACCTCCTTCCCAAGATCCACAAGCCTGACCACCCCGGCCGATCCATTTCGCAGCCTGCTCCTGCCCCACCAAACTCATCTCCACCTACCTCGATACTGACCCCCCGAGTCCAGGAACTCCCCACATACATTTGAGACACCACCCACGTCCTTCATCTCCTCCAAGACTTCCGTTTCCCCGGTCCCAAACGCCTCATCTTCACCGTGGAATCCAATCCCTCTACACCTCCATTCGCCATGATCAGGGCCTCCAAAGCCTCCATTTCTTCCTCTCCTGACGTCCCCAACAGTAGCCTTTCACCGACACTTTCATTCGTTTGGCTGAACACTTAACAATTTCTCCTTTGAATCCTCCCACTTCCTCCAGACCAAAGGTGTAGCCATGGGCACCCATATGGGCCCCAGCTATGCCTGTCTCTTTGTTGGCTACGTAGAACAGTCCATCTTCCGCAGTTACACTGACACCACTCCCCACCCTCTTCCTCTGCTACATTGATGACTGCATTGGCGCCACCTCGTGCTCACGCGAGGAGGTTGAGCAATTCATCAACTTCACCAACACATTCCACCCTGACCTTAAATTTACCTGGACCATCTCTGACACCTCCCTCCCCTTCCTGGACCTCTCCATCTCCATTAATGATGACCGACTTGATACCAACATTTTTTACAAACCCACCAATTCCCACAGCTACCAGGATTACACCTCTTCCCACCCTAACTCCTGCAAAAATGCCAACCCGTATTCCTAATTCCTCCGCCTCCACCGTATCTGCTCCCAGGAGGACCAGTTCCACCACAGAACACACCAGATGGTCACCTTCTTTAGAGACCGCAATTTCCCTTCCCACGTGGTTAAAGATGCCCTCCAACGCATCTCGTCCATCTCCAACTTCAGACCCCACCCCTCCAACCGTAACAAGGACAGAACCCCCCCGGTGCTCACCTTCCACCCTGCCAACCTTCACATAAACCAAATTATCCGCCGACATTTCCGCCACCTCCAAATGGACCCCACCACCAGGGATATATTTCCCACCCCACCCCTTTCCGCCTTCTGCAAAGACCATTCCCCCTGTGACTACCTGTTCAGGTCCACGCCCCCCAACAACCCACCCTCCTATCCTGGCACCTTCCCCTGCCACCGCAGGAATTGCAAAACCTGCACCCACACCTCCTCCCTCACCTCCATCCAAGGCCCCAAAAGAGCTTTCCACATCCATCAAAGTTTTACCTACACATCCACGAATATCATTTATCGTATCCGTAGCTCCCGATGCGGTCTCCTCCACATTGTGGAGACTGGACGCCTCTTAGCAGAGCGCTTTAGGGAACATCTGTGGGACACCTGCACCAATCAACCACACCGCCCTGTGGCCCAACATTTCAACTCCCCCCCCCCCCCGGCGTCCCACTCAGCCGAGGACATGGAGGTCCTGGGCCTCCTTCACCGCCGCTCCCTCACCACCCAATGCCTGGAGGAAGAATGCCTCATCTTTTGTCTTGAAACACTTCAACCCAAGGGCATCAATGTGGACCTCACTAGTTTCCTCATTTCCCCTTCCCCCACCTCACCCCAGTTCCAAACTTCCAGCTCAACACTGTCCCAATGACTTCTCCTACCTGCCTATCTTCCTTTCCACCTATCTACTCCACCCTCCTCTCTGACCTATCACCTTCATCCCCACCCCCATTCACCCACTGTACTCTTTGCTACCCTCCCCCACCCTCCTCTCTGACCTATCATCTCCATCCCCACCCCCATTCACCTATTGCACTCTATGCTACTTTCTCCCCACCCCTACCCTCCTCTCATTTATCTCTCCACCCTGCAGGCACTCTGCCACTATTCCTGATGAAAGGCTTTTGGCCGAAATGTCGATTTTCCTGCTCCTCAGATGCTGCCTGAACTGCTGTGCTTTTCCAGCACCACTCTAATCCACACCCATTCAGACTGCTTCTATTGTTCCAATTTAAAATAAAACCCAAGCCCTCACAAACTGTTTAATTTCTTACAGACTCTCATTCAATTTCTCTCTTAAAACAAAGCAAGGATAAACTACACCTCTTGAATCCACAGTATCCAACACTCACTAATAATTAGAATCATATGAGAGGGGGAAAGGGATAGAAGAACATACTAATGGGCCAACAGGTTCATTTGAAACCACAAGCTTTCTGAGCACTTGTGATGAAGGAGCTGCACTCCGAAAGTTTCCATTTTAAATAAAACTGTTGGACTGTAACCTGGTGTCATGTGACTTCTGACTTTGTCCACCCAAGTCCAACACTGGTGTCATGTTGACGGGGTTAGACAGAGAGTTTCAGACGGATTTTAAGCGCCAGTACACTTTGTTGACGTGAATCACCTTCTTCTGCAGTCTACATGCTGCATAATGACAAAAGGAATATATGAGGAAGGCAATTGGGAGTGATAATCAAACACGTTAAGAAACAAAAGATGAGGCAGAGGTGGTGTAAGTGGCAATAGCACTTTCTGACAGAGAAAATGTGTGATATATTTATAATCGGAAGGTATTTATCGACGTTTAAGGTCGGATGGCTGCAAAATTCCGAGAAGACACTTAATGTGCCATTCCTTGATTTTCCTTGAAACTGTCGGAGGCTGAGGAAGAGAAGTCGGGTGGGCTAGAAGATTAAAGTGAGTTAATTGAAGATTAATTATAATCCTCACTGGGCAAATCTGCTTTTGTCACAGAGGCTTTTGCAAAGATGATCATTCACTATGGCAAACCTGTTCGAAGGAATAACTCTGATAGTGAACAACAGAGACCGGGACCAACTGGATACCCCCCAAGAGCTGGACAACAAAGTGCGTAACAAGCTGGTGCTGCTCTATTTCGGGTCCAGGGAGTGCCCGAAATGCCAGGAGTTTGCCCCCGTGCTGCAGGAGTTCTCCAGCCGTCTGCTGGATGAGTTCTATGTGGAACGGGCAGCTCAGCTGGTGCCTGTGTACGTCTCCCAGGACCAAACAAAGGAGCAGGAACAGCAACACCTCCGGACACTGCCCAGCAAGTGGCTCTACCTACCTTTCCAGGATAAGTACAAGAGGTAAAGGTGTTGCTGGAACACAACAGGGAATGTAAAAATATTTTAAAAAAAGGTGCTGTCCAAATGACAGCAGAGGCAGGTGCAGGACACAAGGGGGCAGTAACGAGGTGAATGAAGAAACAGGAGATGAGTCCAATTAAATTGCAAACAGTGGAACTTATTACTGATAAGAATTGCATGAGATTTTTTAAAAATTCATTCTTAGGATGAGGGCATCACTAGCTAGGCCAGTACTTATTGCCCATCCCTAATCATCTAGAGGGCATTTAATCAATTCATAATCAGAGTCAACTCCAGACTTTTATTAATGACAAATTCCACTATCTGCACAGCAGGATTTGAACCCCAGTCTTCAAAACACAACCTGTATTGCTAGATTAGTAATAATACCACTAGGCCATTACCTCCCCAACAGTGTAAAGGATTATAGTAGATAAATTAGAGTTACTCGTACCCTAACTCACACCTAGCTGTGATCATTCATCACTGCTGTGTTTGCTGATCACTGTTTCCCGATTCAACACCTTATCTTTAATGAGACTGTACAAATTAGGAGGAGACCATTTGGAACCCTGAGTCTGCTCCACAATTCAGTAAGATCCTGGCCAATCAGATTGTGGCTTTAACTCCAATTTCCTGTCTGTCTGTGCACACTCCTCTCCCTGCTAACATCCTTATCATCTTTGTGGACCTCAAACCTCTCTTATTCAGCCTTGAATATATTCAATGACCTCCAATTCTCACTGGGGAGAGAATTCCAAAGCTTAATGACCTCTGAAGGAAGAAATGTACATCGCTGGTTTGGAGTTGGAGCTTACGGGTTGTGTGTAAAAATTCACAGGTAACACTACTGAGTGGCAGTGCAAAGTGTGTAGAGACATTGAACATCTGCAGAGGGATATATTAAGATTTAGTGAGTGGGTAAGACTCTAACAGATGGAGTGCAATGTGAGGTTATCCACTTTGGTCAGAATGACAGCAAAATGGACTATGATTTACATGGTGAAAAATTGCAGCATGCTGCTTGCACAGGGACCTAGGTGACCTTGTGCATGAGTCACAAGAAATTGGTTTGCAGATGCACCAGGTAAATAAGAAGGCAAATAGAATATTGTCCTTCATTGCTAGAAGAATGGAGTTTAAAAGTAGGGAAGCTATGCTGCAGCTGTATAGAGTGCTGGTGTACAGTTTTGATCTCCTTACTTGAGAAAGAATGTACTGGCATTGGAAGAGGTGCAGAGGAGGTTCCCTAGGTTGATTGTGGAGTTGAGAGGGTTGGCATATGAGGAGAGATTGAGTAGACTGGAACTACACTCATTGGAATTTAGAAGAATGGGAGAGGGGGATCTTACAGAAACATGTAAAATTATGAAGGGGATAGATAAGATAGAAGCAGGGTGGTCGTTCCCACTGGTGAGTGAAACTAGAACTAGGAGGCATCACCTCAAAATAAGGGGGAGCAGATTTTGGACTGAGTTGAGGAGGAACCTCTTCACCCAGAGGGTTGTGAATCTGTGGAATTCCCTGCCCAGTGAAGCAGTTGAGGCTGCCTAGTTGAATGTTTTTAAGGCAAAGATACAGAGATTTTTAAATAGTCAAGGAATTAAGGGTGAGCTAAGTCCATGAAAAGATCAGCCATGATCTTATTGAATGGCAGAGCAGGCTCAAAGGGCCGAATGGCCTACTCCTGCTCCTGGTTCTTATGTTATGTAAATTCCTCTTCATCTCTGTCTTAGATGGGAGACCCCTTATTTTGAAACTATCTTTAAATTCTATGTTCCCCTACAAGAGACAACATCCTCTCAGCATAGACCCTGTCAAGCCTCTTCAGAAACTAGTGTTTCCATAAAATTGCCATAAGATGTAAGAGTGAAGTAGGACATTGAGCCCCTCGAGTCAAGAGGCATTTAGCAGACTTGCCTTCATTGCTCAGATCTTTGAGTATAGGAGTTGGGACATTATGTTGAGGTTGTACAGGATGTTGGTGAGGCCTCTCTTCTAGAGTACTGTGTGCAATTCTGGTCACCCTGTTATAGGAAGGATATCATTAAGCTGGAGAGGGTTCAGAAAAGATTTACCAGGATGTTGCTGGAAATTGCGTTATAAGTAGGGGCTGGATAAGTTTGGACCTTTTTCACTGGAATGTAGGAGGTTGAGGGTTGACCTTATAGAGGTTTATAAAATCATGAGGGGTAAAGATAAAACAAAGGCCTTTACCCTAGGATAGGGGATTTCAAGACTAGGGGGCATATTTTTAAGGTGGGAGGAGAAAGTTTTAAAAAAGACATGGGGCAAACATCTTTACACAGCGAGTGGTTCACGTGTGGAATGAACTGCCAGAGGAAGTGGTGGATGTAGGTAGTCGCAATACTTAAAAGATATTTGGATAAGTCCATGAATAAGAAATGTTTGGAAGGATATAGGCCAAGAGCAGGCATGTGGGACTAGTTTAGTTTGGAATTATGGTTGGCATGGACCAAAGGATCTGTTTCCAAGCTGTATGACTGTGTGAGTCTGCTCCACCACTCAATGAGATTATGGCTGATCTGACTTGGCCCAACTCCTTTCCTGCCTTTTCCCCACAACACTTTACTAATAAAAACTCAGTCCATTAGCTTTGACTGTACTTCACAGACCAGCCTCTACCAACCTCTATAGTAATGAATTCCACAGATTCACTACCCTCAGAACTAATTCCTCTTCATCTCTGTTTAAGTGGGTGACCCCTTTGAGATGATGCCCTCTGGTCAAAGGACTGTCCTAGAAGGGGAAACAACCTCGCAGCATGTATTGTTGACTTCTCAAAGAATCTTAATAAAACAAAACTGCAAATGCTGCAGATCTGAACCAAAAACAAATTGCTTGAGAAACTCAGCAGCTCTGGCAGCATCTGTGGAGAGAGAAACAGAGTTAATGTTTTGAGTCCAGGCGCCCTTCTTCAGAATGGACAGTAGCTTAGAAAAAGTGGCATATATATATTGAAGACAAGGGGTTTTACAGGAGAGGGGAAATCTTGCATGTTCCAATAAGGTCACCTCTCATTCTTCTAAGCTCCAATGAGTATAGACCCAATCTGCTCAATTTTCAAACTCCTCTATGCCGCAGCTCTTCCTTACCCTGTGACACATTGTTACTTGACTTCTGCATTCCTCTTGTTCTGAACACTTGAACATTCATGACTTTAACTGTCTTATCATTGGTGGCAGTGGCTTGAGCTGCCTGGGCCCTGAGCTTCTGGAATTCCCTCCATAAACCTTTCATCTTCACTCATATTCACTCCCTTCGACCCCAGCATTAAATCATCCTCCTTGATGTCTCCTCGGGCAGCTCAGTGTCAAATCTGGCCTGTGCACCTCAAATGTTTTTTGATGATGTGAAAAGTTCTACAGTCGTGCAAGTTATAGAGTCATAGAGATGTTCAGCATGGAAACAGACCCTTCGGCCCAACCCATCCATGCCGACCAGATATCCCAACCCAATCTAGTCCCACCTGCCAGCACCTGGCCCATATCCCTCCAAACTCTTCCTATTCATATACCCATCCAAATGCTTCTTAAATGTTGCAAATTGTACCAGCCTCCACCACATCCTCTGGCAGCTCATTCCATACACGTACCACCCTCTGCGTGAAAAAGTTGCCCCTTAGGTCTCTTTTATATCTTTTCCCTCTCACCCTAAACCTATGCCCTCTAGTTCTGGACTCCCTGACCCCAGGGAAAAGACTTTGTCTATTTATCCTATCTATGCCACTCCTAAAGTCCCCCGGTAGGTTATTCTGTATCATTCCATTTTTCTCCTGGGTCTTACTTTTTCTTCTCTGGGCTTTATTCAGTTAGATTTGATGGTTGGCACATTTGCAACATTGACTCATTTGTCACTAGATTCAAGGGAGATTACTTCCTCCTCCAACACAAACTCATTTTGATTTGGGGCAGCATGGTAGCTCAGTGGTTATCACTGCTGCCTCACAGTGCCAGGGACCCAGGTTTGATTCCTGCCTTGGATAACTGACTGTGTGGAATTTGTGCATTCTCCCTGTGTCTGTGCGGGTTTCCTCCCACAATTCAAAGATGTGTAGGTTAGGTGAACTGGTTATGCTAAATTGCCCATAGTCAGGGGTGAATACGGGGAATGGATCTGGGTGGCCTCCTCTTCAGAGGGTTGGTATGGACTTGTTGGGCCAAAGGGCCTGTTTCCACACTGTAGTGAATCTAATCTGATTTATTATTGTCACATGTCCCTAGATACAGTGAAAAGTTTGGTTTTGCATGTAGCACAGGCAGATCACACCAAACAAAGTGCATTATGGTAATCGGACAGTGAGGAATACAATGTTACGGCTGCACAGAAGGTGCAAAAGACCAAGACCAACATTAAATTTAACATTTGAGAGATCCATTCAGAAGTCTGACAACAGTGGGGAAGAAGCTGTTCTTGAATCTGTTGGTACGTGCATTTAAGCTTTTGTATCTTCTGCCTGACAGAAGAGGTTGGAAGAGATTATAACCAGAGCGAGAGAGGTCTTTGATGTTGGCTGCCTTCCCGAGGCAGGGAGAAATGTAAATGGAGTCAATGGATGGAAGGTTGGCCTGGGTTTCTCACGATCTTGGGTAGAGCAGTTGTACTGTTGTGATGCATCTGGAAAGGATGCTTTCTATGTTGATCTATAAAAATGGGTAAAGGTTTTAGTGGACACGCAAAATTTCCTTAGTCTCCTGAGGAAATAGAGGCATTGTTGTGATTTCTTGACCGTCACATCAACGTGATGTTGGTGATCGTCACTCTTAGGAATTTGATGCTCTCAACCATCTCCACCTCATCATTAGTGATGTAGACAAGAGTATGCCTTCTACCTTGCTTCCTGAAGGATAGGGGTCATTTAGTATGAAGTCCTGCGCGGGGTCCTTTCACAAGGGAGAGAAGATAAGCTCAATGAAAGGGAAACTGCAGTGAGCTTGAGGAGTTTCTAAATTACGTAAAAACAGTGTGAGGGTCTTTTAAGAAAGGTCTTTACCCAGAGTGAGAAATGTTATGAATATACTGTCAACGATAAGGTGGTCAATATTGTTCAAAATATATCTGACTGTCAAGGTGGGTGATTCAGAAGTACAAGGATGGAATTCAATCACAGAACCCCTAAAGTGTGGAAGGAGGCCATTCGGCCCATCAAGTCTGCACCAACCCTCCAAAGAGCAGCCTACACAGATTCCACCCCGCACACCCATCCCACACCCACCCTATTGCTGTAAGCCTGCATTTCCGTGATTAACCCCTCCAACCTGTATATCCCTGGACACTATGGGCAATTTAGCATGGCCAACCCACCTAACCTGCATTTAAAGTCATAGAGATGTATAGCACAGAAACCGACCCTTCGGTCCAACTCGCCTATGCCGACCAGATATCCCAACCTAATCTAACAGCATTACCCCATATCCCTCCAAACCCTTCCTATTCATATACCCATCCAGAGGGTGAAAAGGTTGCCCCTTAGGTCCCTTTTATATCTTTCCCCTCTCACGCTAAACCTATGCCCTCTAGTTCTGGAGTTCCCCCACCCCAGGGAAAAGACTTTATCTGTTTGTCCTATCCATGCCCCTCATGATTTTATAAACCCGTTAAGGTCACCCCTCAGCTTCCGATGCTCCAGGGAAACAGCCCCAGCCTATTCAGCCTCTCTCTATAGCTCAAACCCTCCAACCCTGGCAACATCCTTGTAAATTCTTTCTGAACCCTTTCAAGTTTCACAACATCCTTCCGATAGGAAGGAGACCAAAAATGCATGCAATATTCCAAAAGTGGCCTAACCAACTTTCTGTACATCTACCAATTCCTGTACTCCTGTACTCAATACTCTGACCAGTCAAGGAAAGCATACCAAACACCTTCTTCACTATCCTATTCACCTGCAACTTTCAAGGAGCTACGAACCTGCACTCCAAGGTCCTTTGTTCAGCAACACTCCCGAGGACCTTACTATTCAGTGTATAAGTCCTGCTAAGATTTGCTTTTCCAAAATACAACACCTCACATTTATCTAAAGTAAACTTTATCCGCCACTCCTCAGCCCATTGGCCCATCTGATCAAGATCCCATTGGAATCTGAGGTAACCTTCTTCGCTGTCCACTACACCTCCAATTTTGGTGTCATCTGCAAACTTACTAACTTTATCTCCTATACTCACACCCAAATCATTTATGTAAATGATGAAAAGTAGTGTACTCAGCACCGATCCTTGTGGCACTTGACTGGTCACAGGCCTCCAGTCTGAAAAATAACCCTCCACCACCACTCTCTTTCTTCTATCTTTGAGCCAGTTCTGTATCCAAATGGCTAGTTCTCCTTGTATTCCATGAGATCTAACCTTGCTAACCAGTCACCCATGGGGAACCTTGTCGAATGCCTTACTGAAGTCCATATAGATCACATCCACCGCTCCACCCTCATTAATCCTCTTTGTTACTTCCTCAAAAAAACTCAATCAAGTTTGTGAGACATGATTTCCCATGTGAATCCTGTTCCTCAGGATTCCCTCTAACAACTTGCCCACCACAGATGTCAGACTCAGCAGTCTGTAGTTCTCCGGCTTTTCCTCACCACCTTTCTTAAATAGTAGTACCACGTTAGCCAGCCTCCAGTCTTCCGGCACCTCACCTGTGATTATCGAGATATAAATATCTCAGAAAGGGGCCTAGTAATCACTTCCCTATTTTCCCACAGAGTTCTAAGGTACACCTAATCAGGTCCTCTTTGGACTGTGGGAGGAAACTGGAGCACCTGAAGGGAACCCATTCAGACACCGGGAGAATTTGCAACCTCCACCCAGACAATCACCTGAGGGTGGAATCAAACCTACCCTAGCAATGTGAGAGAGCAGTGCTCATCCCAACTTCATTCATGTTTTTCTGATGTCTTTATCTTCACTGGCGACTGTGCCATCTGATCAGTGTTAAGCATAGAATCCCTAACAGTGTGGAAACAGGCCCTTTTGCCCAATAAGTCCACGCTGACCTTCCGAAGAGTAACCCACCAGACTTATTCCCCCTACCCTATATTTACCCCTGAACGCACCTACCCTGCACACTATGGGCAATTTAGCACAGCCAATTCACCTAACCTGCACATCTTTGGATTGTGGGAGGAAACCCATGCAGACGTGGGTAGAATATGCAGACTGCACTTGATAGTTACCTAAGGTTGGAATCGAACCTGGGTCCCTGGTGCTGTGAGGCAGTAGTGCTAACCACTGAGTCAGCCACCCCCTGTGGTATTTACTAAGAATGAATGAACTTGGATTGATACATGAAATAGGAAACCATTCAGTTCATTGAACCTGCTCCACTAATCAACTAAATCGCGTCTGACCTTCTAATTCAATATGCCATTTTCCTGCACTATCCCCATATTCCTCGATATCGCTAGACATCTATCAATCTCTGCCTTGTGTGATGCCTGAAACTGATCAAGCCTCTGGGGTTGAGGATTCCAAAGATTCACCACCCATCTCAATCCTAAACGGCCTGCCCCTTATCCTGAGACTGTGTACCTTGATTGTAGAGCCTTCCCCACAGCCAGAGGAAAATATCCTTGCTGCATTTGCCCTGTCAAGACCTTTGTACATTCCAACGAGATCGTCCCTTGTTTTCTAATATCGACCCGGTCTTCCCCCATCTCTGCTCAAAGAATCCCAGGGACCAATCTGGTGACACTCTGCATATGCAGGATATCCCGCAGCAATTCACAATCCACAAATTCCTTCTGAAATAAGTCACTGATGTGAAGTAGGAAGCATGGCAGCCAAAAACCTCAGTGTCATCAATACATTTTTAAACTGACATTACAAGTGGGATCGAATGTTGGTCACGGCACTGGGGGAAAATCTTCCTGCTGTTCTTTAGCTACTGCTGTGGATTCTTGCACATTCACCTCAATCAGACTGCAGTTGGCTACCGCTAAGCAGTGACTACAATTCCAAATATTTTACCGGCTATGAAAAACCCACGGCATGAGTGAGTCAAAGGCATTATACAGATTCTCTTTCTTTCTTTTAAAAGAGCTTCTTTCAAAAGTTAATATGCGCTCAACTAATGTTGGTATTTTATTTTCTAGAGAGTTACGAAAGATGTACAATATCAAGGTCATCCCAAGCATTGTTGTTCTAAAGCCCAATGGTGACCTTATCACTAGAAACGGAGTAGCAGAGATCTCCATGATGGGAGTGGGCTGTTTCAAAAACTGGTGGGAAGCATCTGAGATCATCGATAGGAATTTTCTCCTGGCAGAAGACTTTGAAGACTGGACCTGGAAGAGTATGACTGATCCCTTAAGGCAGATTAAGTACAAAGTTAAAAAATCTGGATTGGGGGGCACAGAAGGCCCATGAAATAAACTAAGCAGTGTTGTGTGTTCCAGCTTCAGCTTCCACCCAATGCTTTCCAAACACATTGTGGGGATCTGGGATGCAATCGACTATTCCCTACTGACACACATTAGCAAGGCCCTAATCCAAACTAAATTGTGGACTGCAACATTGGAAAATTCCTGTCAGAATCCTCTATTATGCAAGGGAAAAAAAAATCACTAGATTATTGCATGCAGGCTAAACTACGTAACTAGATTTATTCACAAATAAAATGCAACATGTCAAACAGTACAATACTTATCCCATAGAACTGTAATCAGTCCATAAGGTTTTGATATATTCTTGCAATCTTGACATAGGAAAATAGATTCTATTAGTAAATTTTGAGAGATCCACCTCCCAGCCCCAAGTACAATTAGTGATAAATAGCGAACTAATGAAAAGACTAGGATGCCCGGAATACAAATGTTTCTTCTCCCTTACGTGGTAGTGCAGCTGCTGCAAATGATTATTTTATTGAATTAGCTTCCAAGATAATTATACTGCTCTGCAACATCTGATCTCAATCTTAAATTACCATATACAATAGGGGGTTCCCGCTAACAGCAACTGCAGAATACACCTAGTGGACAACAGCCAATCATTCTGCTGCATCTGTGCACATTATCTCCTTTAATTATTAAAGGAAATCCTTTAGTTGGCTCACTTTGTAATGAGCATGGAAAAAATGCACAATAAGACGACAACATTCTTCCTATTAAAGTTATCTTGTACCTGATTTAACTTGCTTCTTCCAGGAATTTTACTTGCACATACATTCAAACATTATTGAAGGGGAAAAGGTGCAAAATCACTCAAAACTGGTCAATGAATTATTTTGACCAACATTTACTGCAAGCTCATGTGCTTCACCTTGTGAACCAAGAAGGGCTTTATTGTGGCTGTCAGCTCGGGAACAGGCAACTGGGGACAAAGATCAGGGTCAAGTAGTTGAAATGAAGAATATTTACCTCCGTCTCATCGCTCGTTCTTCTCAATGACTCTGGCAAAATCATTAAAAACTCCAGAGAATGAGGGTGGGGGCAGGGGAGGGGGTAAAGTACTCAAATTCCTCTTCAACCCCCGAGAGGAACTGAAAGCAGTTGAGGCCAATTGTTATCCCATTAATTCCCTTCACTGTGCTATCACTACGTCATCATACAGATATCTCACCCTCTGGTACTCATCATGTAACACAGTTTACAGTCAGACAACAAGCCGACACTCTGCTTTGGGGGATAGATTTTAACAGTGAAAAGCCTGGCCTATTATCAATTAAGTGACAACCTCCTGCTCTTACACTTCTCTGAATATCTCATTGACACAAGAGCCAATGTCATTGGTGCAGCCAAGTACCTACAAGCAGAGCAAGCTGCCTATGTCTGGACTGTGACCTGAGTATCAAAGGTCAACTGCTACGGTTTTTAAAACATTAGTATTGCCCCTACTTGTTCAGCCTTTCAGTGTGAAAGCTGTTTGTGTTAATTGGAACTGAATTAACAGAGAATAATGCACTCGATACAAGAAAGCACAGAAAAGATCGCAGCCAAGAGCGATGAACCACAGATGCAATCTTAAATTTGTCTTCTATTCTGATCAGTGAAGTCAGGTCACTCAAAATAATTGAATATTACATGCTTGGCCTTTAGAATCATTAGAACATCTTTGGGACACACACACAAAACAAGGGCGGCACGGTGGCACAGTGGTTAGCACTGCTGCCTCACAGCGCCAGAGACCCAGGTTCAATTCCCGCCTCAGGCGACTTGACTGTGTGGAGTTTGCACATTCTCCCCGTGTCTGTGTGGGTTTCCTCCGGGTGCTCCGGTTTCCTCCCACAGTCCAAAGATGTGCAGGTCAGGTGAATTGGCTATGCTAAATTGCCCATAGTGTTAGGTAAGGGGTAAATGTAGGGGTATGGGTGGGTTGCGCTTCGGCGGGTCGGTGTGGACTTGTTGGGCCGAAGGGCCTGTTTCCACACTGTAATGTAATGTAATCTAATCTAAACCCCACCACCCTATGGCCGAACACTTTAACTCCCCCTCCCACTCCACCAAAGACAAGTAAGTCTCCTCCATGACCAAACTCTAGCCAGCTGGAGGAAGAACTCATCTTCCGCTTTGGGACCCTCCAACCACACGGGATCAATGTAGATTTCACCAGTTTCTTAATTTCCCCACACCCAACCTTCCAACTCAGAACACCCTCTTGAATTATCCCACCTGTCCATCTTCCTTCCCATCTACCTTCTCAGACTTCCTTTCTGACCTATCACTATCATTCCCCACCTCCATCTACCTACTGCATTTCCAGCTATTTCCCTCCAGCCTCACCCCTCCCTTGGGCCACTCCCTCATTCCTGATGAAGAGCTTATACTTGAAACGTTGACTCTTCAGCTCCTTGGATGCTGCCTGACTGGCTGTGCTTGTCCAGCACCACACTTTTCAACTTTAGAATCACTATCCAATCATACTATAACGATTCAGGCCAACAGTCCACTTCGGAGCAGCGAGAGGCGGGAGCCGGGAGGAGGTGACTTTGGTGTGATGTGATTGTCGGGAAGGCCGGTAAGTATATTTAAACTTTTTACCTTCAGGTCAGCGAGGGAGGACCGAGCAATGGACTTCTGGGAAGGGTAAGTAGAACAGTTTATATTTGCGTGGTTGTCAGGCAGGAGGCAAGATATAGAACGCGTGAGCCGTGGTTTACTAAGGAAGTGGAATCCCTGGTCAAGAAGGCGGCAGCGGCTTATGTTAGGACAAAATGTGAAAACTCAGGGCACTTGAGGGCTACAAGGAAGTCAGGAAAAACCTAAAAAGAGAGCTTAGAAGAGCCAGGAGACATGAGAAGTTGTTGGCGGATAGGATCAGGGTTAACCCTAAGGCTTTCCTTAGGTATGTCAGGAATAAAAGAATGACGAGAGTTAAATTAGGGCCAATCAAGGATAATAGTGGGAAGTTGTGTGTGGAGTCAGAGGAGATAGGGGAAGCACTAAATAAATATTTTTCAACAGTGTTCACTATAGAAAATGAAAATGTTGGTGAGGAAGATACAGAGATACTTGCATCTAGACTAGAAGAGATTGAGGTTCACAAGGAAGAGATATTAGAAATACTGCAGAGTGTGAAAATAGACAAGTCCCCTGGGCCGAATGGGATCTATCCTAGGATCCTCTGGGAAGCAAGGGAAGAGATTGCCGAACCTTTGGCATTGATCTTCAAATCATCATTGTCTACAGGAATAGTGCCTGAGGACTGGAAGATAGCAAATGTGGTTCCCTTGTTCAAAAAGGGTAGTAGACACAACCCTGATAATTACAGACCAGTGAGTCTCACTTCAGTTGTTGGTAAAGTGTAGGAAAAGGTTATAAGAGATAGGATTTATAACCATCTAGAAAAGAATAATCTGATCGGGGACAGTCAGCACGGTTTTGTGAAGGGTAGGTCGTGCCGAACGAATCTTATTGAGTTTTTTGACAAAGTGACCAAACAGGTAGATGAGAGTAAACCGGTTGATGTGGTGTATATGGATTTCAGCAAGGCATTCGATAAGGTTCCCCACAGTAGGCTATTATACAAAATGCGGAGGAATGGAATTGTGGGAGACATAGCAGTTTGGATCAGTAATTGGCTTGCTGAAAGAAAACAGAGGGTTGTAGTTGATGGAACATGTTCATCTTGGTGTCCAGTTACTAGCGGCGTACCACAAGGGTCGGTGTTGGGTCCACTGCTGTTCGTCATTTTTATAAATGACCTGGATGAGGGCTTCGAAGGGTGGAATAGTAAATTTGCGGACGACACGAAGGTCGGTGGAGTTGTGGATAGTGACGAAGGATGTAGTAGGTTGCAGAGAGACATAGATAGGATGCAGAGCTGGGCTGAGGGGTGGCAAATGGAGTTTAATGTGGACAAGCGTGAGGTGATACACTTTGGACGGAGTAATCCAGAATGCAAAGTACTGGGCTAATGGTAAGATTCTTGGGAGTGCAGATGAGCAGAGAGATCTCGGTGCCCATGTACACAACTCCCTGAAAGTTGGCACCCAGATTAACAAGGTTGTTAAGAAGGCATACAGTGTTTTGGCCTTTATTAATAGAGGGATTGAGTTCAGGAACCAGGAGGTTATGCTGCAGCTGTACAAAGCTCTGGTACGGCCACACTTGGAGTATTGTGTACAGTTCTGGTCACTGCATTATAAGAAGGATGTGGAAGCTTTGGAAAGGGTGCAGAGGAGATTTACTAGGATGTTGCCTGGTATGGAAGGAATGTCTTATGAGGAAAGGCTGAGGGCCTTGAGGCTGTTCTCATTAGAGAGAAGAAGGTTGAGAGGTGACTTAATAGAGACATACAAGATAATCAGAGGGTTAGATAGGGTGGACAGGGAGAGCCTTTTTCCAAGTATGGGGACGGCAAACACGAGGGGACACAACTTTAAAGTGAGGGGAGATAGGTATAAGACAGATGTCAGAGGTGGTTTCTTTACTCAGAGAGTAGTAAGGGTATGGAATGCTTTGCCTGCAATGGTGGTAGATTCGCCAAGTTTAAGTGCATTTAAGTCGCCATTGGACAGGCATATGGACGTACATGGAATAGTGTAGGTGGGATGGGCTTCAGATTATTATGACAGGGTGGCGCAACATCGAGGGCCGAAGGGCCTGTACTGCGCTGTAATGTTCTATGTTCTATGATTGTATCCAAGTGCCACTGAGCTTGTTCTGGTCTGGATCTTTGATGACTTGGAGCACTCCAAGTACAGCACTCATGCCATTTGGCCCAGCATTTATACCAAGTGGTACTGATACTAGATGACTGGATAGGTTCCACTGCCCTAATGCTATAATACCTACCCACTTCATGGACAAGTGCTGCAGCGGCCTCTAGTTGACAGCTGAAGGACACACTGCACGACTAGGTGGTACATGGTTCTTGGGCCCTGTCTTAACGAATACACTGGTGGACTGGGGTAACGTCCTCAACACAGTCATTGAGGTCTACAGCAGATCTGTGCCAGTCAAAAACAACCACATAACTATTCTAAACTCATTTCTAGCACTTAGCCCATAACCTTGTATTGCCTTCCATCTCAAATGCACACCTAAATACTTTTCGAAAATTGAAGGTTTCTGCCTCTACCACCCTTAAGGCAGGGAGCTCCAGGCTCCCTGGGTAAAAACTAAACCTCCAGCCCCTCCCCTTAAACATAGAACAAATATTCAGAAAGTGAAGTAGTCGCATTTGTATAAAATCTTTATTGTAAATTGCAAAGTAAACATAGATATAAACACAAAATGTGAAATATTAAATAACTTGTAAAATTCCTCGGTATTGCTAGAATACCGGATGTGTCGGGGTAAATCTGCCATCTCGCTGTCAGACTGGTGTTCATCGCTGGCAGCCTTGTCCATTTTACAAAAAACCTCTTTTTGCACGTTTTGACGTTCTTTTGTTGTACAATTGGCAGCAATTAAACATCAGGTAGTTCGAAACCACATACCCATGTCATTTAATTTATATCATCAATGCTGATCCATAATCAACTTTTGTCAAATTACAGAGAGGGAGGACGAGAGAGCAGAGGAGTTGATTTGGAAAGGCACTGCTGGACTCTCAGTCAGGGAAGACAGCTGTAGAAACATCACTCCTCAATTCTTCCCCATCCCTCCTCTCGAAATCACTGATCCTTCCTAGGCTATAGCCCCATAGCTGTACAGTAGAAAGCAACAGGCACTTTAATTGGAGAAGTGATACCAGAGTAAGTCATCTGGTGTTGCAGCTGATTGCACCCCTGCCTCCAGGTTTGAGTACCACTCTAACGGTTGACAGCCAAGCAAGGGAAGCTCATAACATGGCCAGACAGGTTGAGTATCAAACTGCAAGCTCTTCAAGCATACGTCAACAGCAGGCAGTAGGGGCAAAAGAGATCTCTGGGCAGTCAAGAATTTGAGCACCACCACCACTCTACCATCATAACTCCAGCTACAACTCAGTTGTCTAGCAACATAGTTTCCCTTTCCCATGAGGTGGGGTTTGGCTCAGTCGATTAACAGCCCTTTTAGATTTTGATTGGTGCCAATGGCACTGGGTTCAGTCACGTTCCAGCTGGGGTAGATTCAGGACCTGCATCATTTGGGCAGAGGATTCAAAAAAAAAAAAGAATGTCGGTGTGGGAGAGGTAAAACGAGTGGAATGACCCATGTTGGGAGCACCAGAGTTTCTAATTACAATCAATACTCAGAAATCCAACACAGCTTCAGTCAGTTTTGTAGCACCAAAACAGGAAGGGCAGAGGAATCAGGAGCTCAGAGCGGAGAGTGAGGTGGACAAAAATATACAACTGGGTAAAAACAGGGAGATGATCAACTGTAAACACGTGCTGTATAACTGTAAAAGGTTCAAGGCACCTGGTGTTTTGAATGTACCTCAATTACCACGCATAGTCCAAGTTAGAGATACACAGGATTCCAGCAAAGGAGGCAGTGCGTGGAAAATTAAAGGGAAATCCCAAGATTTAGATCAGAAATCCATGTCTTCAACAAGGGCCTTGCGTCAGCTCGGTGTGTGCATGGTCAAGGCCAAGAAGGTGAAGGGACAGGGCGAAGGTTGCTGGTTTCAGTTATCTTTCTGGATATTGACAGAGTGCTGCTGCTGCTGCTCCCCAGTACTCTTATAATACCATCCGTACCGGGTTCCGAGAGGGTGGATGGCAGGAAGGTGGCCATGAATATTTGTCAATCCAGTTCAGTTCACAGGAACTCTCTCAGAACGGGCTGGTTGGGCCAAATGGCCTACTTCTGTGCCACAGTCCACCAGAATATTTGGAGTTTTAGTGTATCATCCTCAACGATGGGAAAGCCTTGTGGAAATTCTAAATGTTAAACTTTATCCATTATCCCAAATGATTTCACTGTTGGCTCAGTTGATCAGGCTTTCCTTCTGGGGGCAAAGTTTGTGGGCTTAGTCCCCACTCGGTGACTTCAGCAGGTACTGCTGGGTTAAACTGAGGGAGAATTTGGAGGAACATCTGGAGAGGCTAAGGCAGGGCATCCCAAAGTAGGGCTCAGGAGTCTGAGCTGGGCTGAGAGCGAAAATATTGAGGTTGCAACAAAGGCTCTAACTGCCTTCATGGATTTCGGAGTGGAAGAGTGTGGTCCTTGGATGCTGCCTGACCGGCTGTGCTTTTCCAGCACCAGACTCTTCGACACTAATCTTCAGTCTTCATTTTCAACTCCTTCATGGCATTTGGACCAAGTTACAAGTTTGGACCAAGCTGGGCTCCTGCTTGAACAGGCTGTTGCTCTCTCAGTTCTTACAGAGGACACCGGGAGACTTTTCAAGTCTCGGAAAGGCTCAGGAAGCACTACACCAAGAATCCAGATATGGCAGAATATGATGTTAAAACCTTGCAACTGACTAGAGGGCAGTGGGAGATGGACTAGAGCCAAGAAAAATGAACAGCTTGGATTATACAGTTGCACGCTGCACTGAGCAAATATAAAGAATACACAAAAATGGAGAGGTAGGGGGAGGCAGCAGGAAGGGGGCCAGCAAGGGAAGTAAAAAGGCTAAGCTCAAGAGATAACTCAGAAAAGGAGCTACACAGCTACAAAAAGTAATGAGTACATGACAGCAACAGTATGGAATGGGTTTACTGACCTTTGTCACTAGCTAAATGCACCAGTGATACTTCAGGTCAATGTACTGGGGTTAAGGAGTATATGGAACGTTCCCTTAACTTGCAATACCTTGTCATATACAAGCAACATGTAGTGGCTTAGGAGATGAAGACTCAATCCTTCCAAGAGACAACGGCTGAATAATTGTGGGCCTATAGTCTAGACTATTCCTATGGAAAAGAAACGGTTTAATTTAGGCGATCCGGGATGGGTAGAAACACAGAGGAACAGATGTAAAACTGACTCATGCTCTGGCCATCTGTTATCCCCATGGCAACAAGGGAGTGCATTAAATTTAAAGAGCAGCTGGATCCAGGAATTTGAAAGTCTTGGATTCGCGTCAGATGGAGATGCCAAGAGATTTGTAATAAATGTAGCAGACACTGTTGTTGAAATGATAGTAGCTACCCGTTGGCTACATAACACCCCAGTAGCAGTTCTGACTTTAGAAGCAAGAGTAAAATACTGAATGGGCTGGGCGTTAACCATCTCTGCAATTTTGTTACACATTTTCTCTATTCTTGCCCAGAATAAAAATGAACTTGAGAACAAAAGTGGAATCCATGCTCTTCAAACATGGAACAGTCCCAGCTTACAAACAATGTTAGGGACATTCTCAACATTTCTATTCACTTTAAGTACTAACCATGTTGATAATCCAGGTCTGGAGAACACAGGAACTGGAAGAAGCCATTCAGCCCCTCAAACCTGTTCCGTCATCAGTAAAATAAACAATGCCATTCGACACTTCACTCCCAATTACTTTCAGGCCATAATCACAGCATCAGGCCACTGAGTTCACATTCATACATAACGTTCATGTGTTCCTCTACACTGTGGCCAAACCTGGGCCGGTGAGGATGGTGGTTTAAAGAACAGGAGATCTGGCTAATTTCCTAGCCAATTCATTGCCCAGAGTGCCTGCTCCTGTGGCTACAGTAATCTGTCATGTTGGTGTCAAGGCTCTGAAAGGGGACAATGAGATCTCGAGGCAATCAATCACTAAAATGCGTAGGAAGCGAAAACCCAAAGCACAATAAACTCAGGGAGAGGAAGATCCACCTGTAAATGATAATTAAAGGGTGAAATAGCTGTAACAAAAATACATTTTATGATATTGTATTACATCTGGAGTATAAACAGAATGTCAAGACAGCTTGGTAGAAATACACCTTACGGACAGTAGCACAAAGTGGGTGGTATTGAGACAGATGCCCAAGACACACTCACTGTTTGACATCCCTCAACACAACTGAATACTTGGCTGAGTGTACAAAAGGCTGTTGAGTCAATATACATGGTGTTACTGCCCAGGTTGCAGACCTACTCTGCTAAATTAAACACGGAAACATGCAACTCACTTGTAGCAGTGGCCCTGTGAGGTATGCAGTCCTTTTGAGGTGGATGGTGTAGTCCTAACTATTAATATACACTGAGGCACATTGCAAAGTTAATCAACAATTAATGGTTAGTCAGCACAACCGCTCCGCCCAGTTACCCTGAAAACCACAGTGAAGGACAGCACTGAGCGTAGCTGGGGCTCAGAAGTCATTTCAACTCAATCAAGTACGGGTCACATCCCTGTCCCCGTTTATTCCAGACTCCCCGGCTACAAACTGTCATTGAACTCTGCTACAAACCCATGGGTCACAGTTCATCTCTGGAGGCGGAGTCAATGGGAGAATGCGACATGTCCAGATTCTGTGCTGCTTCCCGGATTTTTGCCTGTTCCTTGGTCTTCTGTGACTTGGCGCGGTCCCAGTCCGTCTTCAGCTTCTCGTTGTCCCAGACCGTGGAGGTCTCTGTGTCGCTCACATAGCCTGGGTCACCTGTGTAATGCGTCGGGTAGATGAGGAGCGGTTCCGCAGAGAAAGCCCTCAGGTTACGGTTCTCAAAGTGATCCATGTACTCAGACCTAATGGAGAAACGGAAAGCTGACAGTTTCACTAGAAAACACAAGGCAGGAGCTGAGAACTGACTTTAAATGCAACTGATTCAAACGCAATAATAAGGTCATTCAGATACATTCTGAGACAACATAGGATGTGCCCATTCACTACACTGAATATGTCCCACTGTCCAGGTAGATCATAGCTGATTTGATCTGAGCTTTATCTCCCCATCATAGGGTTCCTGCTCACATCAAACAAAACTCAGTTTTGTAAATACCAAGTCACTCCCCCCACTCTCAACTATATTTTGGGGATAGGATTCCAGATTGCCACCCTAAAATGCTTCCCAACATCACTCCAAATAGTTGAGATCTACTTTTGAGGTTTCGGTCCTTTGTTCTGGACTCCTTTCCATCTACCCGATGAACATTAATCATCTTGAAGTCTGCCACTGGATAGGCTCAATTATCTAAATCCAAGGGAATACAAACCAAGTCTAAGCAGCCTGCCTTCATTTTAATCCATTCATACCAATACACTGCCCTCTCCGAGACCACCATGTCTATCCTTAATGACTTCAATGGATTGCAATATTCTATAGGCACTGTACCCAGATCTCTGCAAAACTGTCACACAACGTTTATACAAGATGGTTAGAAGAGGGTGGATTTTACATTTAAGTTTTAGTTTGCTTAATTTTGTCAGCTTTACAGGCTTTTTACAAACGCGTGTATTCTGATAGTCTGTCAAAGGATAGAGGCCATTGTTGTACTAGGTGTACCCATTAATGCTGATGACATTAACTACCAGGCTTTTTATATTTTAAATCAGGCAGGCAAATTCAAACTGGTCAGGGCATTGGCCTGAGAAATGAACCAGCAAATGTTTGTCACCTATTTGTTGAGTTGAAACGGGTGCAGTACATGCGTAGTTCTGTCAGTCAGCAAAACACAGAGCCATATGTATTAATACGTGTTCCATTAATATAATTTAATACACGTCGCACTTGCTTCCATTCCACACAAGTGCGTCATATTGTGAAACCAATTGACAATCTTAATAACCACGATAACTAGGAAAGCCTAGGCTCGAGAAGCCTACTTCAGCTCCCAATTCACAAGCTCATATCTTGTTCACCTTAGGGAAGGTCTGTTATCCTCAACTAGCCTGACCTACATGTGCCTTCAGACTAATAGCAATTGGTTGACCATTAATTGCCCTTTGAAATGGCCCAAGCCCCTCAGTTCAAGAGTAATTAGAGATGGACAACCAATCCTGGCCTTACCATTTGTGCCCACATATCACGAAGAATAGTTTCTTTAACATGTTATATAGAACCCAGGGACACTGTTTTGGCATTAATCAGAGGGCAGACAAGGAAGTTAGATGATAGGTCTACCTCAGGTAGAGTAGGTATCAAACCTACACTGTTGGCATTATTCATTTTCACATGTACAGTGTACAATTTTGGTCTCCTTACTTGAGAAAGGATGTACTGGCCCTAGAGGAGGTTCACTAGGTCGAATCTGGAATTGAGGGGGTTAGTTTATGAGGAGAGATTGAGTAGACTGGGCCTGTACTTATTAAAATTTAGACGAATGGGGGGGCATCTTACAGATACACAAACCTATGAAAGGAATGGATAAGATAGAAGCAGGGAGGTTGTTTCCACTAGCAGGTGAAACAAAATAACGAGGAGCAGATTTAGGACTGAGTTGATGAGGGACACCTTCACCCAAAGGGTTGTGAATCTGTGGAATTCCTTGCCCAGTGAAGCAGTTGAGGCTATCTTGTTGGATGTTATTAAGGCAACGATAGATAGACCTTTGAACAGTAAAGGTATTAAAGGTTTATGGTGAGCAGTTTACTCCTACTCTTATTTCTTATGTACTTTGAACAAAAGGCCAGTTAACTGAATAAACTGATCCTTCAACTTCAGGTTATCAAGTTTCAAATTAAAAATCCAGTATTTTACCCAAAAAGAAAGAGGGAGGAGCTTAACCCCCTTTTAATCTATAACCTATTCATGCCACAAGACAATCACTGTCTCTTTCACACAGCCCTCAGTCAATGGATACTTCAGCAACAGACCAGTCTGAGCGCTCACGGTACATACACTGGGTGCTTGTTATACATCACGGGCAGAAATTCATCCACAGGTAACATCTTGGTGAATGGCTTGGCATCAATGAGCTTCTGTGCTCCTTGGAGTGAGAGGACATATCCGAGAGTCCAATAGGAGTAATCAGCCTCGACCAAATTCCGGACCCCAGGCACTGACTTTTCTGGGTGATCCACTTGCATCCGCTTTCGGCCAATGTAGCTGCAGGAAGTAGAAACGGAGGAGGGGGGTTTTGTTAGGGAGAGGTGGTGGTGCAGGAGCTGAAAGCAAAAGGGAGGATAAATTCCAAAATACTGCGGGGCAAACATGTAACAAAATGTGGGATCTTTGGGATAAGCTAAACGAGATAGCTTAGACAAGATCAAGACCCAGATGAAGGAACAGATCAAAAAGAAAAGCTAATGTATTAAAAAAAGGACTAAAAACAGAAATCACAGAAGCAGGAGAAACTCATCATCTGTGGAGAGAGAAACAGAGTTAATGTCCTGAGGGGTCACATCAAACTCAAAGTTGACTGCTTTGCCCCATGAATGCTGCCAAACCTGCCGAGTTTCTCCAGCATGTTCTGATTTTATTTCAGATATGGAGGCAAGACGGTGGGGTAGTGGTAATGTCACCGGACGAGCAACCCTCCAGGCCAATGGTTCAGGAACTTGGGTTCAAATTTCAACACGGTAGATGGCGAAATTTGAATTCAATAAAAAAATCTGGAATCGGGAGCTACCCTAATGGCAACGTGGCAACTATTGCTGATAGTCATAAAGACCCAGACCCACACATATGTGTTTGACACTTAACTGCCTTCTGGGCAATTAGGGCTGGGCAAAAATGCTGGTCTGGCCTAGCCACACCCACATCTCATGAATGATTTATTTTAAAATGCAGCATCTGCAATCCTGTGTCTTCATTTGAGCAGAGGAATGGAAACAGGAAGATGAACTTAAAGATAAACAGCAAAGGAAATTGGGCAAGGTTCGTTAATGGATAGCAGTATTTCTCTGAATCAGGTCAGGCCCATGAGAGTTAAGCAGCAAATCCAGGCTGCCATTCCAGTGCAGTATTGAGGGAATTAATGAATGTATTAATGAATGTGCTGCCTTTGAGATGCCATACTCAACTGAACGTAAAAGATCCAATGGCCTCTTACCAAAGATCAGCAAGTGAATTTTCTTGGGGGGGGGGGGGGGGGGTGTCTTGGCTAATATTTGTGCCTCAGGGCTCTCGCAGTGCAGTAGTTGTGTCCCTACCTCTGAGCTAGCAGGCATGGGCTCACAACATGGCCTCACACACAGCGATGAGGTGATTAAAAAAAAAAGTACAATCTCTTTTTTTGGGTCTCAATTGAGGGATAAGTGAGAAAGAACTTCTCTACTGTCCTTTAAACAGCGCCACAGTCATTCACATCCAGCTGAGGGAACAGATGGGTGGCACGGTGGCAAGCACTGCTGCCTCACAGCGCCAGAGATCCGGGTTCGATTCCCGCCTCAGGCGAATCTGTCCGGAGTTTGCACATTCTCCCCGTGCCTGCGTGGGTTTCCTCCGGGTGC
This sequence comes from Chiloscyllium plagiosum, assembly GCF_037043375.1. NCBI lineage: Eukaryota > Metazoa > Chordata > Chondrichthyes > Orectolobiformes > Hemiscylliidae > Chiloscyllium > Chiloscyllium plagiosum. The sequence continues at coordinate 23,103,850 of NW_028270183.1, read as the reverse complement.
TCCAGTTTCCTCCCACAATCCAAAAATGTGCAGGTTAGGTGAATTGGCCATGCTAAATTGCCTGTAGTGTTAGGTGAAGGGGTAAATGTGGGGGAATAGGTCTGGGTGGGTTACGGGTTGGCGTGGACTTGTTGGGCCGAAGGACCTGTTTCCACACTAAGTAATCTTAAAAAAAAGATGGGTACTTATCCGAAAAACAAAACATCCTCGGCGTCAATCAGGATTATGCACTTAAACGGATTAGGAATTGAACTCATGGCCTTCTGGCTCAGAGAAGATTGTGCTATTCCCTGAGCCACAGCTGGAACCTTTGACAGTGCTGCATGGTTTTTGTGTGGAGTGTAGATTGTAACACTCATCAAATGCCCACAAAAACCCTGCACAGGCAAACTTTATTCAGTTTTGAATGCGACCACCAACAATGGCCAGTCCTACCACTAATGGCTTAACCAGGACCTCAATTGCTGCCCAAAATTATACTTCTGCTTATTCTGCTATAGGACCTTAAACACATTCTAATTATGTCAAACTGCCCACACAGTTATTAACAGAACTGGCAACAACTGACAATTCCAGTTACAATCTGGGAATCGAAGGCAGAAATAGCACATAAGACCTGGGTAGTCACATCAAACCTGCACTTATTGGCCATCTTTAATTGCACGAAGCAGATGGTGGCAGCTTTTACTCTTATTTTTAACAAGTGTTAAGGATAGGGTGGCATGGTGGCTCAGTGGTTATCACTGCTGCCTCACAATGCCAGGGACACAGGCTCAATTCCTCAGGTGACTGTCTGTGTGGAGTTTGCACATTCTCCCCATGTCTGTGTAGGTCTCCTTCAGGTTCTCTTGTTTCCTCCCACAGTCCAAAGATGTGCACGTTTAGGTGGATTAACCATGGGAAATGCAAGGTTACAGGAGTAGGGTAGGGGATTGGGTCTGGGTGGGATGCTCTTTGGAGAGTCAGTGTGGACTTGTTGGGCTGAACAACCTGTTTCCACACTGTAGGGATACCATGGATTCTCGGAGATGCTCACAGGGCGGTGTTACCCAGCCCCCAGAACACACAATGCTTATTAATAGCGATATGAGAGCTATGTTCTAACTGTGCATCCTCTGCCACCAACCACCACAACACTGCCAGGATTATGGGATGTCTGGCACAGATGGACTGTGGCATGTAGTGCATTACAAATGTAGGGCTAAAGGCGAACTAGATCGGGATGTTCTTTCCGCTCACTCACATCAGATCCCAGTCGAGTGCTACCTTCTCCACTTCCTTCATCAAATATTTCAGTCTCCGCTTGAAGAAGATCTCGAACCGTAGATCATCTTCAATGACCACAGAGGTCTGCAATCCTCGGTCGACAATCTACAGAGAATCAAAGGAACAAAGTGAGGGCCACGAGAGCCAGAAACTAAACACGGCAAAGCTAGGAGGTGCTCAATTTTCAGGAGTTCTACCACGTGGATCTAGGTTAATGCCCATGGGACAAGTACCTCAGCAAGACTGGGTGCCTCTGGGACCTAGACCGCAAGAAATAGCACTGCTGCCTCGCAGCGCCAGAGACCCGGGTTCAATTCCCGACTCAGGCGACTGACTGTGTGGAGTTTGCACGTTCTCCCCGTGTCTGCGTGGGTTTCCTCCGGGGGCTCCGGTTTCCTCCCACAGTCCAAAGATGTGCAGGTTAGGTGAATTGGCCATGCTAAATTGCCCGTAGTGTTAGGTAAAGGGGTAAATGTAGGGGTATGGGTGGGTTACGCTTCGGCGGGTCGGTGTGGACTTGTTGGGCCGAAGGGCCTGTTTCCACACTGTAAGTAATCTAATCTAATCTAATCTAATCTAATCTAATCTAATCTAATCTAATCAAATGGGCACCCATAAGCCAGGGAGAGCTGGCCTCTGCCTGTACCCGCGGCAGAGTATAATGGCTGCTACCATAGGGAAAGTGGATGCCTATGCTCCAGGGAATGTTGAGCTGGAGTATCTTCTAATCCTGGGAAAGTGAATGTCCATACTTAGGGAAAGTGGCACATTCATGGGACTTGTACCCCAGGAGTGCCAGTGCCCTGAAACCTGTATGTTAGATATCTGAATGTTAGATATCCATACAGTCTATACCCTAGGAAGAAAGGGTACTCATAGCTCGGGGAGAGGTGTTGTGCCCACAGGAACTGTACCCCAGGGCATATTAGCCTTTCTCTGCTCAAAGGAAAACACTGAATATCTTTAGCTTGTCACTATAATGGAAGATCCTCATCCCTAGTACCATTCTAACCTGGTTCCATTTTACCCCAGTGGTCCAACATCACTTCCACAGTATGTTGCCGTAAACAAATTGCAAAATCACAACCTAGCCAGCAATTTATAAAGAGTTCACCCACTTTTGAAAATGTTTTTATAGCTCATGCAGATCCTCAGCCAGAGCTATATGGAAAAACTGACTCGAGTCAACTGATGTCTATGTGTTGAAAAAGTTTTGACTTTTCAAAGCATTAAGGAATTGAGCAGACTGTTGAGGAACATAATATTAGCAACATTAACATAGCAAGAAACATCTGGTATATAACTGGGGATTAAGGCTTATTTACAGGGCGGAAGGGTGGGTCAGTGGTTAGCACTGCTGCCTCACAGCACCAGGGTCCCAGGTTTGATTCCAGCCTCAGGCGACTGTCTGTGTGGAATTTGCACATTGTCCCAGTGTCTGAGTGGGTTTCTTCCAGGTGCTCCGGTTTCCTCCCACACTCAAAAGATGGACAGGTCAGGTGATTCGGCCATACTAAATTGCCCATAGTGTTAGGTGCACTAGTCAGAGGAAAATGGGTCTGGGTGGGTTACTCTTCAGAGGGTCAGTGTGGACTGGTTGGGCTGAATGGCCTGTTTCCACACTGTAGGGAATCTAATCTACAACTTTTCTATTATTGAGTATCATGGAGGAAAACCATCTCATCTTGCATGCACTTTGACAATTTATCGAGTACCAGTTTAAAAGAAAAATCAAACTTTATAGTCATCAGAAACTGCTGCATTCTCCAGGGCAACTATTCTACCTTACAGGGTGTACCTGCCAATCAATCAGCACTTTGCTTCTGACTGTATAATGTTTACTTTAGCATTTCTTGCCAAATGTCCTAATGAGTGCAAGATGAAAAGCCTTGATAAGATGTGTCTTCTTTTTTCTAGCTATACTCAAGTCATAGAATCCCCTAGTTTTGAACTCTCCCACCCTAGGGAAAAGATCTTTGCTAATCACCTTATCTATGCCTCTCATGATTTTACAAACCTTTAAACAGTCACTCCTCAATCTCCTCCACTCCAACAAAAAAAAACCCAGTCTTTCCAGTCTCTCCTTATAACTCAAAACCCCCATTCCTGGGCCTCTGCTCCTATCCCTATTATTGTTGTACAGGTCAGTCCCAGCTGATTGAATCAAACTCCCAAGTCGCTCACCTAACACTGCAGCTCCTTACCTCTTTCCAGACATTGTAGTGACTGAGAAAACAGCCCATCTCCCCCTTGGTCAAAGGCCGGCCCGAGTAAGGATCTTCATAATTTGGCATCATATTGATACCAAGCGCCTTTATCTGGGTGCTGTTGAAGGCCCTGTAGGTATGAGTCATGGGGAAAGTATGAGCACATTTCACGAGGCCAACACCAACCAGCTAGTTCAAGAAAGAAAGAAAATTAAATGCATTCAGCCCCTCCTCTCATTTTCTAACCTAGCACCAATTTTCTGTACTTTACCCACATGAGGAGGTCAAAGCTGAAAAATGAGCAGCATGGAAGAGGAGAACTCATTTCAGGAAAGGGAAGAAGTTGAGGTTCTAACAGGTCTTATCCTATTCTCTCAAGATGTCCCTCACTTACCTCTCTGGGCAGCATGGTGGCTCAGTGGTTAGTACTGCAGCCTCACACACCAGTGACCCAAATTTGATTGCATCCTTGGGTAACTGCTCGTGTGGAGTTTGCACATTCTCCTTGTGTTGGCATGGGTTTCCTCCCACATTCCAAAGATGTACAGGTTAGGTGAATTGGCCATGTTAAATTATCCATAGTGTCTCGGGATGTGCAGGCCATGTGGATTAGCCATGCATAGTTACAGGGATAGGGTGGGGGAGTAGGTTTGTGTGGGCTGCTCTTTGGAGGACCAGTGAAGATTCGATGGGCTGAATGACCTGATTCCATATTATAGAGCTTCTATGATTCTATCCAGACTGATTGGTCTGCCTGTAAATCCCTTCTTTCCTAAGGGCTGCACCACTGGGTCTGCAACACTAGCAGAAAGCTCAAAAGGTTTCAACTGATTAGCTGCAACTGATTGTCAGGTAATAATGGTTGGGGTATAATACAGGATAGAATGCAGTACATAGAAAATAGAAGGGGTTTCATGTGGCTCAGGAAGCCTGCTTTGCCATTAGATCATGGCTAATCTTTCTACCTCAACGCCTTTGTCCTGCAGTTTTCTCACATCACTTTATATCTTTCATATCTACCAGTTAGACTCAACGTCTGAAATTCCAAGGCTCTCTGAGCAGGGAATTCTATACACCATTGTGAGAGAGAAGAAATTTCTCCTCATCTCTCACCTGCCTTGCCTCTATATCAGTTCCTGTAATACGAAGACCAAATCTGTGCACAACAGTCTAAGATGGCACGCACATTTTAGACAAACAGGATAGGGCCGTAACCTTATCTCTATGCAGTGTGTAAGCTATGGCTTGTAACTCTGTTACCTTCCATCAACAGCATCAATTACTTTGCATGCAATCTCCTGCTCATGCAGCGAATTAAGCATTCGCATTCTCCTATCTGGACGGCGTTTCAAGTTGATCAGAAAAATCTAGGAGATAAAATTGCAAAAAATGCTTAAAGATGAACGTTAAGTTCAGGTATCTTCCAATAAGACATGTATACATGTATTCTTTCATGGGATGTGATTGTCACGGGCCAGGCCAGCACCTATCCTCCATCCCTGGTTGCCCTTTTGAACTGAATGGCCAGCTGGGCCAATTCAGAGGGCAGTCAAGAGTCAACCACATTGCTGTGGGTCTGGAGTCACACTTAGGTTAGATCAAGAAAAGATGCTGACTTTCCTTTTTTCAAGGCTAGTGAATTAGATGGGCTCTTAATGTTGATCTTTTGATAGTTTTACAGTCACCATTGGAAATTAACCATATAATACTAGATTTTATGAATTCAGGGTGGCATTTGGCCCCACGGCACCAGGATATTAACCTGGGTCTCTGAATTATCAGGCTAGTGATATTAATGCTAAGCTGCTGCCTCCCTGACTCTGCATCTTCTAAGCTATAAAGCCGACACAGCAAAACAAAAGGATCCTTATCCAACAATGGAAGGCAATTCAAGCTGTCCTGAGACCTCTGCCAAACAGTACAAGAGTTGCAATGTTGTAACATTTTCCTGGTATGAATATACATCAATGTTCCTTTAAAGATCATCACCTTGCACCTAACTAGTGGAAGAGGGTGTGGTGGCAACGACATTGGAGAAGTAAGCAAGAGGCTCAATCTAATGCTTTGGGTCCATGGGTTCAAATCTTATGGCAGCTACTGGAATGTAAATTCAAGCAATAAAGCTGGTCTCAGTCATGGTGACCTTGGTGAGCAGCTTACTCACTCGAGACTACATGTGACTCCAAACACACAACAATGTGGTTGATTCTTAACCACTCTCTGAAGTGGCCCAGCAACCCGCAGCGGTTAAGAGATGGGCAAACCATTGGCCTTCCCACACTCCAACAGCAAGTTCAAATAACAAACGTACCTCATCGAAGCCCATCTTATCGGGGTACTTTGGTGCCACAGACAAGTATTTGGAAGGCTCCATGGGAGGGTGGTTCACTGAAACACAAACAGTGTGAGAGAACATGGAGGATTCACCACTGGATATCTCTGAGACGGAATGTGCACACACAAACTGTCTATACAATGAACAGGAGCTGGGTATCCAGCCAATGTTGGCACTTTGAAAGAGCCATTCCACTAGTCTCACGCCATCCTCATAAACCAGCAACATTTTCCTCCATCAGCATTTATCCAACTCCCATTTAAAACGACTATCGAATTTCCTTCCGCTGCCTTTTCAAGCAGGCTGTTCCAAATTGCAACATTCCATTCCTCGCATACAATGTTCTCCTTTTCTTCCCTTGCACCTCTTGCCTTTAGTGGGTCACCCACAGAGGATACTTATTGTCTGTCTCATGTTCCTGGATGTTTGCATGTTCAAGTTTCCCTAATCTGACGAATAGCTGGCAACATACAAGTCAATCACAGAGCGGCCAGAGAGAGTAAGATCCCCAAAAGCTGACACTCGTTCCGCCAAAGTGGTTGGGGTGGCATGGTGGCTCAGTGGTTAGCACTACTGCCCCACTGTGCCAGGGACCCACGTTCAATTCCACCCTCGGGAGACTGCCTGTGAGGAGTTTACACATTCTCTGTGTCTGAGTGGGGTTTCCTCCCGGTACTCCAGTTTCCTCTCACAGACCAAAGATGTGCAGGTTAGGTGTACTGGCCATACTAAATTGCCCATTGTGTTGACGGATGTATAGGCTAGGTGAGATAACCATGGGAAATGAAGGGTTACAGGGATGGGGTGGGGTGGGATGCCCTTCGGAGGGTTGGTGTGGACTCAATGGGTCAAATGCGTGCTTCCACATTGTAGGGATTCTATGATTGAAAACAAAAGAAAAACTGCATCACTTACCCATAATCTCCAAATGGACATGAGTGAAGCTATCCATCTCATCCTGCATGGTGCTGGTCAACTTCAGTGGCACCTGCAGGAACCCATAACGTTCCTTATTACAGATATACATCTGGACCTCTGAAACAGAAAGCAAAGCATCTGCATTATTGCAACTGTGTCTAATCTACAAACTACACCAGTCAGTATCATACACTTGGTCAATACAAGACACACACACAGATGGTCAGTGGACATTGTCACTTTGGAGATTCATGACGTGACAACATGTTGTACAAACAGCACCTTGTATTTATTTAGCTGTCCATGATCTCAGACAATTCCAAAGAACGTTACAGCCAACACAGTTCTTTCAAAGTCCCTGCATCTGAGGAAACGCAGTAACCACTTTGTGAACAGCGAGCTTTCTTGCTCTCTGCCTGGAAGCAGCTGAGGGGTGGGATGTGGGTTCAAACAGAAACTCCAGAACTGCCAGTCACTGATTTTTGCAAAAGCAAGGAGAGGAAGGATACCGAGAATGGAACACAAGGGAAGTCAGACAGAAACATAGGAAAAGTGGTTAGCCTTTCAAGCCCACTGCACCATTTGATCAGATCAAAATGGATCAATTTGTGGTCTCAACTCCACTTTGCTCCCTGCTCCCTATCCCCTATATCTATCAAAAATCTATCAAACTCAGCACTGAATCAATTCAAAGGTCCAGACTCCACTGCCTCTCTGGGGGAAGAGAAATTTAGAGGCTAACGAACTTGGGACAAAATATTGCTCCTCATTTCTGTATTAAAAGAGTGATCTCTAAGAGGCAGAGATGAGGACAGATTCCCTCTCACAGCGACTGTAGAATTCTGATCCCCAGAAAAAGTGAAGATGCATATCAGCCATGATCTTACTGAACGACACAGCAGGCTAAGGGTGCTAAACAGTCTCGCCCTGTTCCAGTCTTCGTCTGAAATCCAAGCTCACTGGCATGTCTAGCAGCTGCAACATAATGTCCTCAGATGGGTCTCTTTACTGTTAAGCACAGGCCTTCAAGTCAGACATTATGCAGGTCAAAGGCAATAGTCATCACCTTCTCCCAAAGGAACACAAAAGATTTGTGTATAATGTATATTGTGTATACATTATTTACTCTAAGGCCACAGCTGGAATACTATTTTGCTTAATCATTCATGGGATCTGAGCATCATTGGTAAGGTCAGCACTATTGTCCATCACTAATTGTCCAGAAGGCATTTGTGAGCCAACATTGCCGTGGGTTTAGACTCACATGTAGGTCAGACCAGGTGAGGATGGCAGATTCCCTCCCTAAAGGAAGGAACCAGATGGATGTTTGCACCAATTGACAGTGGTTACCTGGTCATCATTAGGTTAACTTTTAATTCCAGATTTTGTTTGGGTGAATTCAAATTTCACCATCGACTGTGGTGGGATTTAAACCAACGTTCTCCAGAACATGTCAGATTCTAGATTACTGCCTCTCCATTAACTATGGACAGTTTTAGTCCCCTTATTGAAGGAAAGATATATTGACATTAGAGGCAGTCCAGGGAAGGTTCAACTAGGCTCATTCTACCTTATAGGATATTGAGCAGGTTGGGCCTACACTCATTGGAGTTTAGAAAAATGAGGGGCAAACTTATTGAAACGTAGAAGATTCTAAGTGGATTTGACAAGGTAGATGCAGATACTTTGTTTCCTTAGCGAGATAGTCTATGACCAGAAGACATTATCCTTTTTTTTTTAAATTCACCCATGGTCAGCATCGGCAATGCGGACTCACCCAGCATTTATTGCTAGTTCTTAGACATGTCCCAACAGACCGTATCGTGCACAACTACAATGTATCTACGCACACGTACGCCCCCAATGACTGCATCCTGTTACTCACCTGCTTGTCGGCATGAGAAAGCAAAGACAATGATGTCGTCGAAAGACCAGGTGTAATCTGGGTGTGGAGGGTAAAATGCCAGTTGCTTGGAGGCCTCTTTACGGAGGTCGATCAGCATCGTGGAGTGGACCATGACAACTGGGAAGCAGCCCAGTTGGTCCCGCTTCCGTATGGGCACGTAGGCTGGGGTCCGCTTGTAATAACCCTTCCAAACAAAGGAATTAGTTAAGGTATAGCACAGCTTCCAATAGCAGCACGGACACTCAAAAGATGTCAACAGTGTTAGAGTCAGAGTCATAGAGATGTACAGCATGGAAACAGACCCTTCTGTGCAACCCGTCCATACCGACCAGATACCCCAACCCAATCTAGTCCCACCTGCCTGCACCCGGCCCATATCCCTCCAAACCCTTCCTATTCATATACCCATCCAAATGTGTCTTAAATATTGCAATTGTACCAGCCTCCACCACTTCCTCTGGCAGCTCATTCCATACATATACCACTCTCTGTGTGAAAAGGTTGGCCCTTAGGTCTCTTTTATATCTTTCTCCTCTCACCCTAAACCTATGCCCTCTAGTTCTGGACACCCCAAACCAGGGAAAAGACATTGCCTATTTACCCTATCCATACCCCTCGTAATTTTGTAAACCTCTATAAGATCACCCCTCAGCCTCTGACACTCCAGGGAAAATAGCCCCAGCCTGTTCAACCTCTCCCTATAGCTCAAATCCTCCAACCCTGGCAACATGCTTGTAAATCTTTTCTGAACCCTTTCAAGTTTCACAACATCTTTCCAATAGGAAGGAGACCAGAATTGCACACAATATTCCAACAGTGGCCTAACCAATGTCCTGTACAGCAGCAATATGACCTTCCAACTCCTGTACTCAATACTCTGACCAATAAAGGAAAGCATACCAAACGCCTTCTTCACTATCCTATCTACCTGCGACACCACTTTCAAGGAGCTGTGAACCTGCACTCCAAGGTCTCTTTGTTCAGCAACACTCCCGAGGACCTTACCATAAAGTATATAAGTCTTGCTAAGATTTGCTTTCCCAAAATGCAACACGTCACATTTATCTGAATTAAACTCCATCTGTCACTTCTCAGCCCATTGGCCCATCTGATCAAGAGCTTGTAATCCGAGGTTACCCTCTTCACTGCCCACTACACCTCCAATTTTGGTGTCATCTGCAAATTTACTAACTGTACCTCTTATGTTCGTATCCAAATCATTTATGTAAATGACAAAAAGTTGAGGACCCAGCATCGAGCCTTGTGACAGTCCACTGGTCACATGCCTCCAGTCTGAAAAACAACCCTCCACCACCACCCTCTGTCTTCTACCTTTGAGCCAGTTCTGTATCCAAATGGCTAGTTCTCCCTGTATTCCATGAGATCTAACCTTGCTAACCAGTCTCCCACGGGGAACCTTGCTGAACGCCTTACTGAAGTCCATATACCGCTCAGCCCTCATCAATCCTTTGTTACTTCTTCAAAAAACTCAATCAAGTTTGTGAGACATGTTGACTATCCCTAATCAGTCCTTGCATTTCCAAATACATGTACATCCTGTCCCTCAGGATTCCCTCCAACATCTTGCCAACCACCGACATCAGGCTCACTGGTCTATAGTTTCCTGGCTTGTCCTTACCACCCTTCTTAAACAGTGGCACCACTGTAGCCAACCTCCAGTCACCTGTGACTATCGATGATACAAATATCTCAGCAAGAGGCCCAGCAATTACTTCTCTAGCTTCCCACAGAGTTCTCGGGTACACCTGATCAGGTCCTGGGGATTTATCCACCTTTACCTGTTTCAAGACATGGGGGCTGATCCAGGCTTGGTGCATGGTGAGGCGGGGGCAGGGTCATGGTGGAACCAGGCCAGGGCATGGTGCAGAGAGCATCACCCCCAGGACAACATATTTGAGGACTCTCAATGATGCAGCATCGAGAAGTTGAGTTCAGTGCTGACTCAGCATCACATGGTGACAACTCACTGAAGCATTTCAACCAGGACATGCGAGCACAACCTCCCAACAGGATCACCTGACTCCAGGCTCATTACCAAACAACTTACATTCATATTGCAGGGATATTACTGTAAACATTTGAAAGGAGGAGGATGAGACAGGGAGGAATACAATTTCAAAGAATTTTGATTCGTTAGCGAGAAAGCATTGCCGCTGACGGAAAGGACAACAGTTAGGGCCCACAGATTTAAGGTTGATTAGCAAAATAACCAGAGGTGAGGCAAGGATTGAAAGCTTAATGAATGAACTATAATGATCTGGATTTCAAAACAGTTTTAATTAGCAACTTTTAAAGGTGACTTGAATATATTCTTTGCATGGGAATCATTTACAGTTATGGGGAACAAACACAACAGGGGAACACAGCACAGCACAGTCAGTTCCCTCAAAGAACAGCAACAGGCACAATACGGCCAAATTACCTGCTTCGGTGCAGAGATTTTGAAAAGGATAACGGGACAGAACTGACCCAGAGGAGGATTGAGACTGGTTGTAATGATGGGTTTGAACTTAGAAGACATGGCCAGAAGTGGAAAAGCTGGGAAGGTTCATAGAAAGCATGAGCTCTAGAAAAGAGAACGAAGGCTTGGGCACCAGCTGGAGAATAAAGGAAAAGAAGCTGAGAGGAAGGTGGAAGCTATCTAAGGAGTTGAGAGTAGTCACAGTTTGGAAAATTAAGAAACTGAAGAAATTAACTAACACACAAAATGGAAGTTGAACAACACAATTAATGATTGTTGACCTACCTCAGCAGTCATTCCACACCAGAAATTGGAATATGCAGAGCGCGAGTCCAACATGGGTGCCACAACTGTTTTGTTCTCCGCTATAAGGTGGTTTAAGGTGTCAGGGTTGATCAGGAAGTTGTCTGTATCGAGAAACTGGGAAGGAAAAGACCATTGGAGTGCAGCAGTTCCAGAAAACAGATTGCCAGGAAGAGAGAGGCACACACACATACAATGTTAGATTACATGAACTCCGGACACAAGTCATTGCGTACTTAGCACAAAGCAAGACAGGAATGGAGACACCACACCGTAATTAGGAGTCTGAAAATGAATTGAAATGTTGCTGTTTGTGTAGAACATGGTATCAATTAGGAACACAAGTAGTTCATGCCGCCTCTCAAGACCATTCTACCACTCATATTGGTCCAGTGTCCAAACTCAATTTGGTGACTTCAACTTCAGAATCAATAATGCACTTGCCTAATAAAAGTCCATCACACTCAGTGCTGAAATTTTTAATTGGCCAGCTCAGTGAGAGAGTGTGTTCCAGATTGCCACTATCATATGTGTGAAGTGCTTCCTGTCACTACCCCGAATGGCCTGCCTCTAAATTTAAGATGATATTTTATCTTTCTGGGCACCTCTCAATCAGAAGAAAGAGTTTCTCTTCCTCTAAACTACAGCAGCGTGTGATGGGAGAGATGTACTCTGATCCAGACTGATTATTTCCTTGGAATTGTTCCCAGAGGTGCGGGAAACCGTCACATGGATGTGAGAGCAGATTAAGTTAAACTCCTGGCCCCATACTTTACAGATTCTGGACAACAGCTGCAGCCCCAGCTAGATCATGTTCCTCTAGCCACATCCCTCAGCGGGGGCACTTCAGATCCATCTCCACCCAGCTTTAAAGGCACACCACACCTTCCTCTCAACAAAAGTCATGAGTGAATCCTTGGGCATCCACCAAACAGCAAGTTAATCCTCTTTTGAATCCAACGCTGAATAAACTACCAAAATCCATTGGCCCATAATTACCTGGTCTTTGTGGAACACTATCTGTAGTTTTCAACTGCCATCCTTTAAAGTGAAAATTGCACACGATATGAAAATCACATATTTATGGAAAGATTGAAAGACGGTGCACATACGGTCCATGCTGTATAGGAATAAATGATTGTTGACCTGTGGTTCCTGTAGGGTTCCATAACATTGGGGTTTAACTTGGATCACCTCTACATCTGGCAGAAAGAATAAACCTGCATTTCTGTCTCACCTTTTATGACCTCAGATATTCAAAAGCATTTGCCACCGATGAAGGTTAAGTGTAATCATTGTTGCAATGTAGGAGATATGGTAGCCAATATGGATACAGAAAGGTCCCACTACAGCAACATGATAAAAATGACTAGTTAGTCTGTCTTAATGATATTGGTTGTATGATAAATATTGGCCACAGTGAGGCATCCCCACAGTACAATACTGGACAGTGACTACAGCGAAACGAGAGCTCTTGACCCTCTGACTTAGAGGGAGAGCACTACCCACTGAATTATGATAGACTCTTCTGTTTGGGGCCCAGAACAAATTTAATTTTGCTCAAACTAGATCATTACTTGTACGCTTTCTAGCCAGATGCATGCTTCTTAACATATGCAGGAACACTAAAGAGAAACATAGCTGCCCTTACCAAAATATAATCAGCCCATCGATCCCTGGCTGAGTTCAGTGCTGCTTGCCTCAGCTTCATCACATGCTCATAGCGGGAGTCAGACCAATGCTTAGGCCCCATTTCGTCAAAGTAGGATCTGAAATTTGACATTGCAAAGCACACACAAGACATGGATATTCAGTGCCACATCAAGACAAACAGTTCATTGATTCTTGTCTGAGCTGCCTATTTTGCATCAGTATTTACTATGGAAAAGGATATGGAAGATATAGACTGTAGGGAAATAGACGGTGACATCTTGAAAAATGTCCAGATTACAGAGGAAGAAGTGCTGGATGTCTTGAAATGGTTAAAGGTGGATAAATGTCTCTTGTTGAGACATTTGCATAATCGATAGTCACAGGTGAGGTGCCAGAAGACTGGAGGTTGGCAAACGTGGTGCCACTGTTTAAGAAGGGCGGTAAGGACAAGCCAGGGAATTATAGACCGGTGAGCCTGACCTCGGTGGTGGGCAAGTTGTTGGAGGGAATCCTGAGAGACAGGATGTACATGTATTTGGAAAGGCAAGGACTGATTAGGCATAGTCAACATGGCTTTGTGTGTGGGAAATTATGTCTCACAAACTTGACTGAGGGTTTTGAAGAAGTAACAAAGAGGATTGATGAGGGCAGAGCAGTAGATGTGATCTATGTGGACTTTCAGTAAGGCATTCGACAAGGTTCCCCATGGGAGATTGGTTCGCAAGGTTAGATCTCATGGAATAAAGGAAGAACTAGCCATTTGGATACAGAACTAGCTCAAAGGTAGAAGACAGAGGGTGGTGGTAGAGGGTTGCTTTTCAGACTGGAGGCCTGTGACCAGTGGAGTGCCACAAGGATCAGTGCTGGGTCCTCTATTTTTCGTCATTTACATAAATGATTTGGATGCGTACAGTTGGTAAGTTTGCAGATGACACCAAAATTGGAGATGTAGCGAACAGCAAAGAGGGTTACCTCAGATTACAACAGGATCTGGACCAGATGGGCCAATGGGCAGAGAAGTGGCAGATGGAGTTTAATTCAGATAAATGCTGCGTTTAGGGAAAGCAAATCTTAGCAGGACTTATACACTTAATAGACCATAGAACGTTACAGCGCAGTACAGGCCCTTTGGCCCTCAACCTGTCATACCAAGCTGAAGCCCACCTAACCTACACTATTCCATGTACGTCCATATGCTTGTCCAATGTACTTAAATGTACTTAAAGTTGGCGAATCTACTACCGCTGCAGGCAAAGCATTCCATACCCTTACTATTCTCCGAGTAAAGAAACTTTTTTATGGGCGGCACAGTGGCAGGGCGGCATGGTGGCACAGTGGCTAGCACTGTTGCCTCACAGCGCCGGAGACCCGGGTTCAATTCCCGCCTCAGGCGACTGACTGTGTGGAGTTTGCACGTTCGCCCTGTGTCCGCGTGGGTTTCCTCCGGGTGCTCCGGTTTCCTCCCACAGTCCAAAGATGTGCAGGTCAGGTGAATTGGCCATGCTAAATTGCCCATTGTGTTAGGTAAGGGGTATGGGTGGGTTGCGCTTCGGCGGGTCGGTGTGGACTTGTTGGGCCGAAGGGCCTGTTTCCACACTGTAATGTAATGTAATGTAATGTAATGTAATCTAATCTACCTCTGACATCTGTCCGATATTTATCACCCCTCAATTTAAAGCTATGCCCCCTCGTGCTCACCATCGCCATTCTTGGAAAAAGGCTCTCTCTGTCCACCCTATCTAACCCTCCGAATATCTTATATGCCTCTATTAAGTCACCTCTCAACCTTCTTCTCTCTAACGAAAACAGTCTCAAGTCCCACAGCCTTTCCTTGTAAGACCTTCCCTCCATACCAGGCAACATCCTAGTAAATCTCCTCTGCACCCTTTCCAAACCTTCCACATCCTTCTTATAATGCGGTGGCCAGAACTGTACACAATACTCCAAGTGCGGCCACACTAGAGTTTTGTACAGCTGTAGCATAACCTCATGGTTCCGGAACTCGATCCCTCTATTAATAAAAGCTAAAACACTGCCTTCTTAACAACCCTGTGAACCTAGGTGGCAACTTTCAAGGATGTGTACATGGACACAGAGATCTTTCTGCTCATCTACACTACCAAGAATCTTACCATTAGCCCAGTACTTTGCATTCCGATTACTCCGACCACTTGTCCACATTAAACTCTATTTTCCACCTCTCAGCCCAGCTCTGCAGCTAATCTATGTAAGGTCCTAGAGAGTGTTGCTGGTTCATAGCTCCTTGAAAGTGGAGTCGCAGATAGATAGAATAGTGAAGAAGGCGTTTGGTGTACTTTCCTTTATTGGTCAGAGTATTGAGTACAGGAGTTGGGAGGTCATGTTGCTGCTGTACAGGACATTGGTTAGGCCAATGTTGGAATATTGCGCGCAATTCTGGTCTCCTTCCTATCGGAAAGATGTTGTGAAACTTGAAAGGGTTCAGAAAAGATTTACAAGGATGTTGCCAGGGTTGGAGGATCTGAGCTACAGGGAGAGGCAGAACAGGCTGGGGCTGTTTTCCCTGGGGCGTCGGAGGCTGAGGGGTGACCTTATTGAGGTTTACAAAATTATGAGGGGCATGGATAGGATAAATAGACAAAGTCTTTTCCCTGGGATCGGGGAGTCCAGAACTAGAGGGCATAGGTTTAGGGTGAGAGGGGAAAGATATAAAAGAGACCTAAGGGGTAACCTTTTCAGGCAGAGGATGGTACATGTAAGGAATGTGCTGCCAGAGGATGTAGTGGAGGCTGGTACAATTGCAACATTTAAGACTCATTTGGATGGGTATATGAATAGGAAGGATTTGGAGGGATATGGGCCGGTTGCTGGCAGGTGGGACTAGATTGGGTTGGGATATCTGGTCGGCATGGACAGGTTGGACCGAAGGGTCTGTTTCCACGCTGTACATCTCTATGACTCTATGACCAACTCCAAGGTGAAACCATTCGGACTTGGCCTTGTATCTCTGGTTCCTTCATAATGTTTGGAATTCCTTGACCTAATTGCATCACGGGAGCGCCAACGAGTGAAGACACTCAATAAGTAGACAGTGTGAAATGAGCACTAGAGGCTGAAAGTGAAATGTTACCTAGACAGCATTGACTGCAATTTTTTAAAAACTCAAGCACAAACATACTGGTCTACACAACACTACCATTTGTACCATATCAAGAGGAGACTGCACTCTACACTGCTGCAAACGAGGATCCTCATCCTTGCACCAAACTCATCCTTTGGTGAAGACAACAGGGGTTAAAAAAAAAAAAAGCCATCACTGATAGTCTACATTGAATACCTCAACTTCAACACCTCAACAAGACTGATCTTTCCCTGGAAAGTTCTTTGGCCTCCCGTTTTAGTTATCAACATCTCAGTGGGGTTTGCCATATGATATGCCAGTGAATTGAGTGCCTGGCACCCAAACAATCCAAAGGGGAAAACAGTGGTTTTGTGACAATGTCATTCAATCAGTATTCCAATATGCCAGGCTAACATTTTGGGGACATTGGTTAAAATTCCACCCTGGCAGGTGATGAAATTTGAACTCAATAAAAATCTGGAAGAGAGAACTAGCCTAATGACAGCTATGTAACTATCAGTGATCACTGTGAAAACCTATCTGGTTCAATGATATCCTTTCAGGAAGGAAATCTGCCATCGTCACTCAGTCTGACCTACGTATGACTCCAAACACAAAGCAAAGTGGATGACTCTTAACTGGTCGCTGGGTAATTAGAAATTGACAATAAATGCGGATATCTCATTCATTTTTTAAAAAATACCTTGAGATGACTCAGTCTAACATGCAGCTAGAGGCAACTGTGGTGAGCTGGTACACCTGAACAGTAGCTGCTACGAATAGAGACTGCTTGGCACTGTGGAAAACCTACTTTCTGATCGAGTGAAGGGAATCTCTTCTTGCAGCTGTTACTCAATGGTACAAGGACCGACAGCTAACTTTTTTGTGGTTCAGTTATGGACCAGGCCAAACCCCTCAAAATATATTAAAACTGCCTCAATCCTAACTCGATAAGTTATTAGGGTTCCAGATGCAACTCGATTGGTCAAACTACCAGTCTTGAAGCAAAATACACTTCATTCATATTATTAAAATACACCAGAAGAAGGAAGAGATTGGAAAAACTTAACTCTATTGGAAAACTTAACAGAACAATACAATATTTTACTACTAAATAGTAACTATTCCAATATAGTAACATCCTATAGCAGCACAGATTGTCTCACATACAATTCTAGCAGCAGAAAGAGAACCCCCAACCTTTAACTGTAACAGAGAGAGGAATAACACATTGTACATTTAGCTTCGAGACCCCAGCAGCAAATGCTGCTGAAAGCTAAAAAAGAGAGATTTACCATAGTGCTGCCTGGACTGGAGGGCATGTCTTATGAACTAAGAGTGAGAGCGCTCCAGCTTTTCTCATTGGAGCAAAGGAGGATGAGAGGTGACTTGATAGAGATGTACAAGATGGTGAGAGGCATGGATAGAGTGGATAGCCAGACACTTTTTCCCATGGCAGAAATGCCTGTCACGAAGGGGCACAATTTTAAGGCAACTGAGGAAGGTTTAGGGGAGATGTCAGAGGTAGGTTCTTCACACGAGTGTGGTGGGTGCGTGGAATGCACTGCCGGCAGTGGTAGTAGAGTCACATCCATTAGGGACATTTAAGCGACTCTTGGATAGGCATTTGGACGATGGTAGAATGAAGGGTATGTAGGTTAGTCTGATCTTAGAATAGGATAAAAGGCCGGCACAACATTAAGGCATTCAGGCTGCTTGTACTGTTCCAACTTGTTAAAAAAAACCAAGGCCTCACATGCTGTTTTATTAGCTTTGAGCAGACCGCTCGCCACCCTATAAAAACAAAGCAGGACAAAATAACTTCTTAAAGCCATAGTATTGTCACACTCATATCAGTCAAAATACTCTCACTGGTCAGCTGCTCTATGTCCACACTGGAGATGGTCACATAGTTAATGTCCGATGAAAATGAGGCTGTTATCCTATTGAGAATAACAAGACTGAGCAGTTATTCATGGAAAGAGACTGCCTAAAGCTAATGGGTTAAGATGTCCTGGGCTGTAGCCAGCATCTGGACTCACTTTGGCTCATCCATAGGTCGCCATTCGACAGAATGGTAAAGTCCCTGTACATTCACCAGCCACTCCCTTAGTATAGCCGTGGTGTTATCCACATTGTGGTCTGTCGCTACCCTAAAGGAAAGGAAAGAACACAAATGTAATCAACCTCATTAATTGCGTATAGCATCTTCGCCAAAAGTGAAAACTGACCATGTTTTCATCTACCAGAAAAACTGCCTTTCAAATTCCAAGGACGTTGCAGCAATACACGATCATGCTTATGCCCAAAACGTAGACTCTTTTGCTCTCGGATGCTGCCTGACCTGCTGTGCTTTGCCAGTGCCACACTTTTCAACTCTGATCTCCAGCATCTGCAGTCCTATTTTGGTGTTCTACAATTAATGTTCATTAAGACACTGAGGACCCCGCTTGTGGGATCACTTGTATCGAACCTAAATGAGCAGATTGCACCATGGTTTAATGTTTCGTCTGAACAACAGCATCTCTGACAGTGAGGGCTTCTTTGGTACTACACTAGAGAGTCAGCTTGGCTTGTGTGCTAAGCTTGTGAAGTGGCACTATAACTTTCACGGGGCTCAGGTGTTACCAGCTGTCCCAGGGCTGGAAAAAAAACACATTTTGATTCAAGTAACCGTTGAGCACGTTTTGGTTTCTGACTGAACAATGCCAATTCTTCAAAACACAATCAGAGGGTCATCTGCAGATCTTCATATGAGGTATAATCAAACCTCCGAGTCATGGCTAGAGTATCCAGAGGAACAAGTGAGCCTTCTCGGATGAGATGGGCTTCCCTGAAATATCTGCCATGTCATGGATATACGAGTGAAAAAGTAGTAACAGGAGATGCCAGTATGAAGCAGCAACTAACTGCTGCTACAAGTGTCCTTCCCACACCCACTCCCAGTGAGATGGCTTTTCAGCTCAATCTTAAAAAATTCTGCCACATGATTATGTAAACTGCACATTTAAAAAAAAAAGTCACTCTGAAGATACGCGCCGCTATCAAAGCCAGCATTTTTCTCACCCCTAGCTGCACGACAATATTGTAGTGAGCCACCTTCTTGATTTTTTGCAGTACCTGTGGTGAAGACCCTGCTAGGCAGTTATAGGATTGTGAATCAGTGGCAATGAAGGATTGTGGATATATGATTAATTTGGGGTGTCACATGGTTTCAAAGGGAATTCAGGGGTAGAAACGTCATCAAGCACTTTTTTTTTCTATTCCTGGGTTATGGTTGTCATTGGCTAGTGATATCATTCACTGCCTATCCCTAACTGCCCTGGAAAAAGTAATGACAAGCTGCCACCATTGAACTGTTGTAGACATTGGGGTGAAGGGCATCACAGCGGTTCAGTGTCTTCACAGCACCAGGGTCCCAGGTTCGATTCCAGCCTCGGGTGACCGTCTGTGTGGAGTTTGCACATTCGCCCCTCCAGGTGCTCCGGTTTCCTCCCACAATCCAAAGGTGAATTGGCCATGCTAAATTGCCCCTAGAGTAGGTCATTAAACAGGGGTAAATATAGGTAGGGTATGGGTCTGGGTGGATTACTCTTCAGAGAGTCAGTGTGGTCTTGTTGGGCCAAAGAGCCGGTTTCCACACTAGAAATTCTGAACAAAAAGACCCACTCAGTGCTGACAAGGATGGTGTCCCAGGATTTTGACTTGGTGACAGCAAAGCAACGGTGATGCAGTTCCAAGTTGGAGGGGAACTTGTAGGTGTTGGTGCACCTATTTATCTACTGCCTTTGTCCTTCTAGGTAGTAGAGGTCGAGTTTGAAAGACACTATTGAAGGAGCCTTGGTGAGGTGATGCTTGTATACGGCTCACTCTATCAGTATTGGTGGGCGTGAATGTTGAATGAATGTAAAATGAACAAGAATGAATGCACTTCAAAACACAAATGGATGGCAAGTCAAGAGATTTTAGGCAATACGGTATGTTTAAACAAAGAAAATCTCCAATTGTATTGGTCAGCACGTTGAGTATAGGAGATGTCATGTTGAGGCTGTAGAGGACATTGGTTAGGCCACTTTTGGAATAATGCACTCAATTCTGGTCTCCCTGCTACAGGAAAGTTGTTGTTAAACTTGAAGGGATTCAGAAAAGGTTTACAAGGGTTGGTAGGAAGAGGCTGAACAGGCTAGGGCTATTTTCCCTGGAGCTAAGGGTGACCGTATAGAGATTTATAAAATCTTGAGGGGCATGGATAGGGTGAATAGACAAGGTCAAAACTAGGAGTTCAAAACTAGAAGGTATAGGTTGAAGGTGAGAGGGAAAAGATATAAAAAGGACTTAAGGGACTATGTTTTCACACAGGGCATGGTGTGTGTATGGAATGAGCTGCCAGAGGAAGTGGTAGAGGCAGATACAATTACAACTTTTAAAAGGCATCTGGATGAGTAAATGAATAGGAAGGGTTGAGAGTTATGGGCCAAATGGAACTAGATTAATTTAGGATATCTGGTTGACACAGATGCATTGGACCAAAGGATCTGTTTCCATGCTGTACATCTCTATGACTCTAACTACACTGAACAATGGAAGTCTTAAAGTCCTAAACAAACAGCCTTCTCTGTCTAAGGCACACAGGCCATGAAGGATAACAAAGGCTTCTTGCATCAGAGAGGGCAAACCCTCGACAACTTTGAAATAAGTTTAAAAGACTGGAAAAAATAAGGTATTTAGCTGGAGATCTGTGCTTCTCTAGTGCATGGAATTCCTCACTGCTCTTCCAAACTTATTTGGAACATAGCACTTATAAATCAGAAAACTGAAAACTAAATAAATAAACTTATATTTCTATTACATTATTTTTTCAAAATGCAGATGAGAAAAAGAATGCGCTTATTTTGTCACTGCCAACATTTTTATTATATGTTAATAGATCCTGTTGTATAAACTTTATGAATTCCTTGAATAGATCATTATTTTTGTCTGCAAGCAGATCATTAAACAGCATCCACAGATTCTGAACGAGGGCATTTATCCCATCGATCTGCACCAGCTCTTTAGCAGGACTATCCAATTAGTCCCATACCCTTGCTCTTGCCTGCAGTGTGTCAAAACATTTTCCCTCTCGTCTACGCAATTCTTTTTCAAAATGTCAAGTCTACTTTCCATTATGCTTTCAGGCAGTTGGTTCCAGATCATAACTCAATGCAGAAAGAAAATTCTCTTCTCATCTTACCTCTGGTTCTTTTTCCAATTACCTCAAATCTGATCACTCCATTTCCATCTCCCCTGCCAGAAAAAGTGTTTCTCTTTATTCACTCTTTCAAATCTCTTCATGATTTTTCACACTTTCACTTTCTCTTATCTTCACTAAGAAAATCTGCTTCTCTCTACCCCTACTTAACTGAGGTTATTTGATTAATTGAGCAAAGACTTTACATTCCACCCCCCTAATCATAATCATTCTTTTAGACTAATACTTTAGGGCTTTCTCACACACTCTCCCTTTCCACACTTATAATGATCCTATCTCCAATGTAGATATATATTTTACATGATGTAATATACAACGTTGAGCACAGACTTCCAAATATGATCTGCATTGTAAAGTGCAACCTTTCTTGATTTGAACTCGAATGCTGCAGTAAAGGAACATTTATTTTCTCTAGTTTTTCTTCACCACGTTATAACTGTTGTGCCTGCAGCCTTTTCCTTTCTAATGTCCCAGTGAAGTTCTATTTAGGGCATTTTCACAACTCGCATCTGTTAGACCGACGTGCCAAACTTCTGTAAGGTTAAACATCACTCTCAACATGTCCATACAACAGTGCAAGCGTTTTGAATCCTTTAGCTGCCTCAGCACCTACTGCTCCAGCGATGATAGTTTTCACAAAACTGCTATGATGCAGGTGGCGGCCATTTGGTCCACTGTGCCAGCACTGGCTCTCCAAACAACCATCACAACTTGGTGTCACTCTCCCACTCCTACCCCTGCACATTGATTTATATTTAAATCATCATCTCTTGAATGTTTGGATTGAAACTTCCCCCACCAGAATTCCAGAGAATGTATTTTAGATCCTAAGCACTCGCTGTGTGAAAATTCCTCACTCGTCTTCTGTAAATCACAAACTGTGCCTCTTATTCTTGACCCTTGTACACAGGAACCATTTCTCCCTATCTCTGTTCAACCACCTTGTGATTTTGAAAACACCTCTCAGCTTTTTCCTTTCCTAGGTGAACTTCATAGGTGCCCCAGTCTAAATTCATAACTGAAGCTTCTCATCCGTGGAGCCATTCTTGTAAACTAAAATTAATTAATTACACCGTAAACGCCTGACATACATTAAACCCTAGCCCAACAATACCTCAAAATTTGTTCTTGTGCTTACAACTTTAGAAGATCTCATTCACGCTAACTCTCTTGGCAATATTGTTAATAATGATTAGAAACTCTGCCCTGATCCTATGGGATTCATCTCAACATACTTACCTTCATCCAATCTAAAACTCAACTCACTCTCACACAACTTTTTTTTATTTCTACACAATCCCAAGTAATTGACCAGGATTGAATGCCACTTTTTTTTAAATGAAGTTTCGCACGTGGCAATTTGCCAAAGCTTTCCAAGTAAACTACAATACAGGAAAGAACACCAACGATTTTGCTCAAAACATTCTGCCAGAGGTTTGCCAGGCAGTGTAAGTTTTTTCTAAATGCATTTGTTTAACGGCCAAGAATTTGTGACCACAGCTTGCCATTATTGCCAGCTAAAACTGTGAGCAACTTCTGGCATCTGAAAAAGCACAGCTAAACCAACTTTGCCAATGCCAACCTCATAGTAAACTTATCACAACCAACCTGTGGACTGCACAGTCCGGGGGAAGTGAAGTTACGATGATAATGACTGATTATTTTCTTATCATTTCATCGCTACCTCATGTTCTGCTCAGTGACGCATCAAAAGGGGTATTGATCTGCTAATTAAGCAACAGAACAGGAGTTAATGCCCTAACGGCAACAGTGAACCTCAATGGCATGTGAGTTGCATTCATCCTGATAGTAGTCAGTGAGTCAGAATTGATACTTCGTTTGGCTGCTGTCTTCTTGAATGCAGTGGATTGCTGATCTTAAATACTTTGTCAGTTTACTTTGCAGCAGCAGGTCATTCGATCCATCATGTCTCTACAAGCTCTTTCCAGTTTATCCTATTCCTCTCAGCTCAGCCCCATAATTTTGAAAATTTACCTTTTCAAATATACACCCAATTGTCTTTTCTAGTTCATATTGAATCGCCTTCCATGGCCTGTTCAGCCAAATCATTCAAGATCACAGCAACTCCTGCTTTAAAAGGAATTTACTCTTGCTCTTTTACCCAATCTCCTTGAAATCTCCTTCATGTTGCAGCCGTCCAGGACAATGGTTAGGCCACATTGTGCGCAATTCTGGTCTTCCTCCTATCAGAAGGATGTTGTGAAACTTGTAAGGGTTCAGAAAACATTTAACAAGGATGTTGCCAGAGTTGGAGGATTTGAGCTACAGGGAGAGGCTGAATAGGCTGGGGCTGTTTTCCCTGGTGGGCGGCACAGTGGTTAGCACTGCTGCCTCACAGCGCCAGAGACCTGGGTTCAATTCCCACCTCAGGCAACTGTCTGGTATCCTAACCTAATCTAGTCCCATTTGCCAGCACTTGGCCCATATCCTCTAAACCCTTCCTATTAATATACCCATCCAGATGTGGTTTTACTTTTGTAATTAGATTAGATTAGATTCCCCTACAGTGTGAAATCAGGCCCTTAGGCCCAACAGGTCCACACCGATCCTCTGAAGAGCAACCCACCCAGATCATTCCCCTACATTTTCCCCTAACTAATGCACCTAACATCACAGGCAATTTAGATTGGCCAATTCACTTAACCTGCACATCTTTGGACTGTGGGAGGAAACCGGAGCACCCGGAGGAAACCAATGCAGACACTGGGAGAATGTGCAAACTCCACACAGACAGTTGCCACTGAGCCACCCTTATACTGTGCAGTTTTGGCCACCCTGTTATAGGAAGGTTCAGAGAGTTCAGAAGAGTGGGATGTTGCTGGGCATGGAGGCTTTGAATGAGAAGAGGAGGCAGGTTAGGTTTGGACATTTTTCACTGGAACATAGGAGGCTGAAAGGTGACCTTAGAGATTTATAAAATCATGAGGGATACACCGTTTCTCTAGGGTGGGGGATTTCAAGACTAAGGAAAATATTTTTAAGGTAAGAGGAAAAAGATTTGCCCAAGGGCAAATGTTTTACAGAGTGTGGTGCATACCATGGAATGAATTTCCATAGAAAGTTGCACAAGCAAGTACAGTTACAATGCTTAAAAGACATTTAGATAAGTACATGAATAAAAAATGTTTGAAGGGATATGGGCCAAGTGCAGGTAGGTGGGACTAGTTTAGTTTGGGATTATGGTTGACATGGACTGGTTGGACTGAAGAGTCTATTTCTGTGCTACATGACTGTATTACCAACTCGGCAAGAGAAAGTACAAAATAGTTTCAAGAATCAGGCTGGGCCTTAACTCTGGATTGACTCTACCTCACATTAATACTGAAGGAGGTTGACAGCCTTAAAGCACACAGAGGGAGGGTGATGAAGTGAAACCAAGTTGGAATTTACAGAAACACCACTCTACCCAGTATTCAAAGTAGTCTGTAAGGGAAGAAAACAATCAGCCATTAAACAGCACACACATTTGTTGAGATGGGTACTGCTACTGACAGCACAAATTTGAATTTATATAGCATCTCCTACACAGTAAAATGTCCTACTTCAGAGAAGCATAATTAAATGTGGAGCCACTTAAGATGCTATGAGAAGGTGATCCAAAGCTTGGTCAAAGAGTTGGATTTTAAACAAATTCTTGAATGAGGAGAGCACAATAAAGTTATTTAGGGAGGCCGTTGCAGAGAAGCAGTATGGACACAATGAGCCAAAAGGTCCCCTTCAGAGTTAAGTGCCTTGGCAGCTGAAGGAATGGCCACCAAGAACACCACATGCTCAGAATTGCCTGCATTTTTGAACACTGCGACTGATCCAGGTGCAAAGACTTCTACAGGTCAGGAGGCCCAGTCTTGATTATGGGGAAATGCTTAATGGGTGTGTACTTCAACCAAAGTCATGGCACAGTGCTAGCACTGTCTCAATCAGTGCCTAGCCCACATCACACCATGCTGCAGACAAAGGCAGCTTTAATGCAGGCTCATACTCAAACCAACTCCCACGACAGATTCCGCGATGCACACAGTTATACAGAGCTCCTGAAAATCTGAGAGATTTCAGAAAGAACCTCTTTAATTCTACTGCCTCTACTAAAGTACTTTCATATAGATTTTGGGCTCAGTTAACAGAATTAGAAGGCAGAGGATGACTACGGCACTCATTGCGATTCCAACACTCTGATCGTCTGATGTGCAAGGGGAGTGCTACAGAGAGTTAAGTAACAGGAGGTTACAGAGGGCTGTTAGCACCATACCACAGTGTGTTACCCGTAGAAGAAAGTAATGTGATCCACATTATGTCTATCCATGAGAGTAATCAGCTGCAGCTTAATGCATTTTCATTTCTTAGACAGAAGTAGGCTGTGGGTTCAAGACAAACTCAAGACACTCAAGCCACAGATTCAGTCAGACGGCTCACCAAAGTACTGAGCGAGTGGTAGATGGTCAAAGAAGCCAATTTTGTTTGAACTTTGTTAACATTGCATGTTAAACCCACACCTCATCCTCCTCTCAGGTGGATGTAAAAGATGCTGCAGCTTACAAGCATCTTGCTTGGTGTCCAAAGCAATCATTTATCCCTCAACCAACATTACCCAAAAGCTACAGATGGTGAGGCAGTGTGTGGGATATTCTGTGGGAGCGGTCAGGCACCACAGAAAGGTACACCTTTGCCAGCTGTATCGATTTTCAGGATCTGAAGACCTTGTGGTCGGCAGACTCTTCAAGCAAGTGCAACTAGAGAAAAGTGTACACTCCCAGTCTGCTTCAACAGAAACCACCTTCATGCTCACTACGTAGTATAAAGGATGTATGAACACAGTAGCCATCAGACAGCCACACTACCTTCCTGCCAACGTGCAATAGGCCTCGTGCATGCCAAGAAAACTTTCCAACAGCTTTCAGGTTCCTCTTCCTATCTCCTAACACACTCCGAGGTCTCTGTGCATCTTCAGTTCTGCCCCTTGCCTTTGGAAGTCTTGCCTAGACTCTGGCATTCTGTTCCTAAGCCTCTTGAGTACTTCCCTCTAAGATATTCCCTGCCTCTATAACCAAGTTACCAATCTTAATGACTCAAGTCTTTGGATCCCAGTCACTCTTTTTGTCAAATAATGTTTCTGTGAAGCTGTGGGAAAAGATTTGCTAACCCACGATAGGCCCACAAAAGCAAATTGGCCAAATTGTACCAGGACACCCAGAATTCCCGAGCAACTCACAAACTGGGTCAAACAGCACACAGATAATGGAATACGCTTTAAGCTCCCATGGACATGACAGAGATCTCAAAGCCCTAAGGGCAGTTTCACAAGCAAGCAATACAAAAGCCACACAAAGAGCAGGACAGACAGAGGGGCACCAGCAAGGACATGCTCCAGGAACAGGACAATGGAAGCACCTCAGCACTTCAGAAAAGACTTTAGTACCTACTTGTGAAGATGAATGTCAGAATGCTGCATTGTGTGAAGGAACATTCATCCGATAAACTGTTTTCCAATTAGTGCCCTTGCAACTAAATTACTCAATTTCCAGAAACATTGTAGTTTCCCGTTTCTTAATCAATGTCATTGTACAGCATTACTATAAAACTGGTCTCATCCTCAGCTCTGGGAGGA
This sequence comes from Chiloscyllium plagiosum, assembly GCF_037043375.1. Taxonomy (NCBI): domain Eukaryota; kingdom Metazoa; phylum Chordata; class Chondrichthyes; order Orectolobiformes; family Hemiscylliidae; genus Chiloscyllium; species Chiloscyllium plagiosum. Next base: position 23,076,809 of record NW_028270183.1, on the reverse strand, counting down.
GAAAATCTGATCTGTCTGTGCAGACTGTCAGTTCTGTGTCAGCCTGGGTCAATTTGTCTTCCAGCGATATCGCTTGCAATAAACTGTCAATTTCACTTCGAGCTGTATTTTGTGATCTCCAACCTATTGGGCAAGTTTCTCCGATAGAAGCATCTTGAGATGTTTGACCAGACTAAAGGCGGCACAGTGACACAGTGGTTAGCACTGCTGCCTCCTGTCTCAGGCAACTGCCTGTGTGGAGTTTGCACATTCTCCCAGTGTCTGCGTGGGTTTCCTCCGGGTGCTCCGGTTTCCTCCCACAGTCCAAAAATGTGCAGGTTAGGTGAATTGGCCAATCTAAATTGCCTGTAGTGTTAGGTGAAGGGGGTAAATGTAGGGGAATGGGTCTGGGTGGGTTGCTCTTCGGAGGGTCAGTGTGGACTTGTTGGGCCAAAGGGCCTGTTTCCACACTGTAAGTAATCTAATCTAATCTAATCAATACATGATGTTGTTGAACATCTTAAAATTTCTCAAGAGTTGAGGACTTTGGAATGCTCTTCCCTAAAAGGCCAAGTTAGAGTATTTAAATATTTTTAAGGCAGAGGTAGATAGATTCTTGACTATCCTGAGGATGAAAGATCATCGGGGACATGCAAGAACATACAGCCAAGGGTAAAATCAGATCAGCCACCATCTTATTGAATGGTGGAGCAGGCTCGAAAAGCCTAATGGCTTACTCCTGTCCCTTGTTTGTACCTTACAAGCAATATAACTGAAAAATGGAGTCCTCATTTTGGAAGCTCTGGCATCGTGACACTGAATATACAACAGAAAAACCTTTTCTGCTTCTTGGATGCTGCCTAACCTGCTGTGCTTTTCCAGCAACACACACTCAATTCTGATCGCCAGCATCTGCAGTCCATACAGTTTCTGGTCAGTGGTAAGGCCCAGGATGCTACACTGCTGGGAAAGGAGCCAAGGAGAAACAAATCATTCCAGCTTCCCAGCTAGATTGCAAACTTTGGACTTCAAACTTAAAATGCTGGGGACTTGATGTTAAATTTCCTGACCTCACTTTCCTGCTCAATTCACATTAATTGAGAGGAGTGGGCAGCAGGAGACCAACCAACAGGATTCCTCAAGAACCAAAGTTGAAAATAAGAAAAGCATTTATTTAGTAACTCTCTCAACCTCAGAACAGTCTACAGCACGTCTTAACCGGTGAAGTGTTGTTGGAAGCATACAGTTACTGCTGTCATCCAGGTTATGCAGCAGACAAACTTGTGCATAGGAAGATTCCTCAACAGCATTAAAACAGTCTCAAAATCAGGCGTTTTAGCGACATTGGTTGAGAGATAACTAATAGTCACGGCACAGGGAGGAAAACCGACCCTTCTTTAAAAAGGCATCATGGGATATTTTATGATCACTTGAGAGGTGACAGGGCATCAGTTTACTGTCCCAAGTGAAAAGGCAGCACTCTGACAGTGCAGAACTCCCTCAGTGCTGAACTCGACAGCCAGCTTTTGACTTTTATGCTCAGGTCCAATTACCTGAGGAGAAAGTGAGGTCTGCAGATGTTGGAGATCAGAGCTGAAAATGTGTTGCTGGAAAAGCGCAGCAGGTCAGGCAGCATCCAGGGAACAGGAGAATCGACGTTTTTGGGCATAAGCCCTTCTTCAGGAATCCAATTACCTGAGCCATGATACTGAAAGGACTGCAAAATAGCAAAAGTTGTCGATAAGCCAATTCAGGATTCTTTTCAAAAGACACATTTGCGATTCAAGAATTTTCAGACCACCCTTTGCCTTGCCTGCCAACACAGCAATGACATAAATAATTTTGTAGAGCAAGTCAGAAAGCAAGAAATAAAGACACCTTTCTAAAAGCAAGCTGGGACACAGAAAGTGATTTAGATTAACCAACTAATCCTACACATTCCAACTGCCCTGCCAGCAAGACAAAATATTTGTTCCTAGATTTTGAAACATTTCTCTTTAAAGAATGTGGATTGAAGAGGGTCAACGAACCAAAGGAATTCTAAACCTAGAGATTCCCACTAGCCCAACATACCTGAATCCCTCATTGCAACCAATCTGAAAACTAACACACTGAAATAAACAGGAACTTTACTCCCTAATCAAAAGATCCCAAACTTCTTAAAAAGAAACATTTCCAGGATGTGGGCATCATTGGGAAGATGACAGCTATTGCTTGTTGCCAGTTATTCTGTAAATGTAGGAGCTGAGCAGCTTACGGGCCATTTCAGAGGCCAGAAATAATCATCCAAAGAGTACTACTGGAGTCACAGAGACCAGACTTGGGTAGGGTAGAATGGCTGCACAACGCAATGAAGTCAAAAGGCTGACAATTATAAAGCACTTTTCCTGATCTTAAGACAACTGAAATGCCAATGAAAAAGTGCTGTCAGTCATACATAACCAACCTGCATTTAGGAAGATCCTTTTTATACAATCATTTCGATTTGGAGCAGGAATGAGCCATTCCATTCCTTCAGCCTGTTCTGCCATTCAATAAGATCCTGGCTGATGTTATTGCGGCTACAATGCCACTCTCGATAACCAGTCAAGAATCTCTCTGTTTCTATCAAATCCACAAAGGTTTTGCGGGCATTAAAAACCAATTTTCAGTTCCAAATTTTATGAACTGAATTTAATATTTGCCAGTTGCCACAGAGCTCTGAACCCATATTCCCTGAACATCACCTCTGGATCAATAGTCCAGCGACACTACCACCATACGCCTATCTCAACCCATCCCATCAATGCTGATTCTAGTTCACAAATACCTCTGCAGAAAGGGTAAATAGGAATGGGAGCAGGCTCAACTGTTGTACATGTGGAGGTGGTGGCATAGTGGTAATATCTAGCAATCTAAAAACAGCAATGGCCTAGTAGTGTGATCACTGGACTGTTAATCCAGAAACCCAGGTTCAAATCCCACCACAGCATATGGCAGAATTTGAATAATAATCATGAATCCATTGTTAATTGTTGGAAAAACACATCTGGTTCACTAATGACCTTCGAAACTAATGAAACTGCCATCCACCCCCACATGTGACACCAGACCTACAGCAATGTGGTCGACTCTTAATTGTCTAGCCAGCAATGCCCTCATCTTATGAATGAATAATAAAATCCAGAAGCCTGGGCTAGTATCCTATCATGATAGTGGTGAAATTTGAATTCAAGAGAAATCTGGAGTTAACAGTTGGCGCAGTTGCGAATATATAACCACTGACTGTTCTAATAACCCACCTGGTTCACTACTGCTGTTTAAGGAAGGAATTCTGCCATTCTCACCTGATCCAACCTACGTGTGATTCCAGACTCTCAGCAATATGAATGACTCTTAACTGTTCTCTGGGCACTTCGAGATGCATAAGAAACATTGGGTAGTCAGCATACTTACATTCCACGAAAGAGTAAAGAATTGATAACAGCAATACCACAAGTCCATCTCCATCCACCCGATTTTGACCCCAATTGCTTAGATTTGTCCATTCAACATACATTTATCAATCGGTCTCAAAAATTCACACGGATGCATAGCATCCACAAACTTTAGCCAAGTTTCAAGATTCCCATTATTCATGTGAGTGAAAGAGAAAGCACCTTTGAACAAAACACAACTCATTCTAAAGACAGCTTCTCAAGGCAACTATACCACCCCCATGGTCAAAGCAGTGGCACTGGGCAGGTGGCATGCCATAAGGCCATGAGAAATGGGGCCAATAGACTACTCGGTCCATCTAGCCTGCTCCGTCATTCAACAGGATCAAGGATGATCTGATATTCCTCACATCCACTTTCCTGCCTGCTTCCTTTAACCTAATATCTTTCTCAGCATAAAATATATAAAAGGACTGCCCCCACAGCTGTGTATCAATGACACATAAACCTCAAGGAATTCCTCCTTATCTCAGTCTTAAATTAGTGTCCCTAATTCTGAGAATATGCCCTCTGATCTTAGACTCTCCCATGGGGGGAAAAACATTCTTTCAGTGTTTACCCTGTTAAGGCCATTAAGAATCCTATACGTTTCAATGAGATAACCTCTCTTTCTTCTAAACTCCCATGAGTTAGCTTTTGCTCAGAAGACAATCCCTCCATATCAGGAATCATTCTAGTGAACTTTCTCTCATCTGCATCCAATGAAATGACACTTCTCTTTCATAAGGGCCATACCACACCCTCTCTAGCCATCACCCAACACCATGATGCAAAGGTGTCAGCATTGGATTCGGGAGGACAAAGTCAGAAGTCACATGACACCAGGTTATAGACCAACAGGTTTACTTGAAATCACAAGCTTTGAGTGCTGCTCCTTCGGCAGATGAAGCATTCATGTCAGCCCCACCTTCCTGCTGAACTTTATCTGCTAACAATTTGCCAGGTGATGGCAAACTGACTTTTTGGTTGGGTGAGGGGTTACAACATTGTATACCATCCAGTGTCCTGAGATCAAAGTGCTGACAGTGTTGAGTAAGCCAGGATCAATGCCTAAGTGACAGCTTAATTTGTCACCACTTTAAGACAGATAGAGGAATGCGTTTTTGGGCAATGAATTGTTTTAGTTATGGAAGGCACAGCTTGTAAAGGCAGTGGCAACACATTTAATAGTAATATCCAAAAGGGAACTGGACATGTACTTGGCATGTAGTTCTTGGGGGGACATGTCATCACGTTATATAAAAGTCTTAGGAAAAGAGCAGAGATGATTTATAAAGATGACATAAAAAATGTGAAGATACACAAATCAGGAAAAGACTGACAGGCTGCGTCAATTTTTCTTGGAAAAAGGCGACTGAGAGTTGACAAGTAGAGGTCATTAAAACAAAGAAAGATTTTGATAGAGTTGACCCACGGAGACAATGCTTTCTCTTGTGGGGGAAAGACAGAACGAGATGCCATGAATATAAAATGATCACCAAGAAATCCAACAGAGAATTCGAAATGAAACTTCCTTATCCAAAGGGTGAGGAGAACGTAGAACTCACTAACCCGGGGAGTGGTTGAAGTGAACAGCATTGAAATGTTTAGGGGGAAACTGGACCAGCTCATAGCAAGTAGGGAATTGAGAGACATAGTAATAGATTCAGATATAGGAACTTGAGTGGGGCATAAAAGAGTTATAGACAAGGACTAGTTGGGTCAAATGGCCTGTTTCTGCAACATAAATCCGAAGAATAGGGGATAAGAGAGAGAAACAAGTAGAGGTACGGCACTGAATAGCTCTTTCAAAAACCGACATGGGCATAACTGGTCACCATCTACGGTTTTCCTTATCCCACCCCTCACCAGCCTTGACCAACCTTGCCCCTCCAGCCAACTGCTAATCCATTGCTCACAAATGATCCTTCAGTTGCATTAGTCCTTTTCTTAAACCTTTAACAAATTTACCATTCTTTCCACACTTCTTAAACAGGTCTTGTTCCTCCCACATTCTGCAATTGTCTCAATTCCAACTTGGCAAGTCACCTGTCCCCAGTGCAAATACGTTGGTAATGTCCCTCCATGGAATAGATATCAAAAACTAGTTAAATAACAGTTCATCAGCCACAGTTTCCAAACTCTCTTAGATTCTGTTACTGGCAATGAATGAGTTAACGGCACTCAGCATTAGCACGTTCTGGATCAGATGTCACTACTCTAAATGTGACCTCAGAGGAATATTCCACCTAAAGCAGGGCCCCCAATAATTCCATGAGACAGTACCATGGAGCAGTCTGAACTTGTGTGAACATATGCAGAACTAATACTATATTGCAGTATCAAATGAAGTCAAAGTCATTGCTAATTTGGGATGTATGCAATTCCTTTTCAGATTAAGAAACATGCATAGGCAGGAGCACAGTTATTTAAATCCCATTTATTGGCTTGAGAAATTGTCTGTAAACCTTATTAAGAGAAGCTTCCAGACCTGATTCTCCCATCCTCGTTTGGGATGCATACTCTAGCACTCAGAGGGAGGGCGAGAATAGAGACACAATTCATTCCAACTCCAAGAAGCTTTGTTGCACAGACTGAAACTCTGCATAATGATGTTAAGGATTTAGTGTAAGTAACTCTGCCTCTTTCTCATGTCAAAGAATGAAGACTTCTATCTCCAAATAAGACAGCGTAGTGAAAGCAGGGAAATGGGACCAGTAGAGTTGCTCTTGCAGAGAGCCAGTAAAAATTCTGTGGGCTGAATGGCCACCTTTGGTGCTGTCAACTTTGTCATTTCACATCTGGCTTTCATATAACACTTTGCTACAGAAGGAGTATAATGGAAGTTCATTAGACTCGTATGTGGGATGGCTGGATTGTCTCGAGAGAACAAAGGGCCTGAGTCCAAATTCTACAGTTCTGGAGAATTATAGCTGACATCATTCAACCTTATAAATTTCTCACAGGGCATGATAAAATGTGGTCCATGGCTGATCAGCCTAAGACATAAATGGCTTACCCTTCAACCTGAGGTTAAGACTGAGATGAGGAGGAATTTCTTCACTCAGAGGAAGGTGAATCTGAGGAAATCTTCACAACAGAGACTTGAAGAAGCTCAATTCATGTTTAGGTCATAAGAACTAGAAGCAAGAGTAGGCCACTCAGCCCCTCAAACCCGCTCTGCCATTTTACATGACAGTGACTGATCTCATCTCAGCCTTGGCTGCATTTTCCTACACACTTCCCATCACCCATTATGAATTAAAAATCTCTTTTCAGATTTATTTAGTGCCCCTGCATCCATCACACTCTAGGGAAGTGAATTTCACACATTCACAACGTTTTGAGAGAAATAATCCCTCAACTACCTTAAATCTGTTGTTCCTTATCCTAAAACTGTAACCTCACATTCTAGATCGCCCCATGAGGAAACATCATCTCTACATCTCCTTTGTCAATCTCCTTTAGCTGCATATATCCCTCAACTAGATCTCTCCTCATTCTTCTAAACTCCAGTGAGTACAGGCTTAAACTGCTCAATATGGCTTCATAAGACAAACCCCTCAACTCTAGAATAAATCAAGTGAACCTCCTCTGAACTGCCTCCAATGCAAATACATCCCTCCACAAGTAAGGGGACCAAGACTGCAGTCTCATTAATACAGGGGCAGCCACACTTACCTACTTTTACACTGCTCCTTCAGCAATAAATACCAACATCCCATTTGCCTTTCCTATTACCTGCTATACATGCATGCTGCAACAGACACTGATACGATTCCTTGAAATTAACGAGATCAAGGGGCATGAAGGTAGCAGTGAGGCAGATGATCAGCTATGATCTGATTGGTGGAGCAGACTCGATGTGCTGAATGGACGCCTCTGCTTCTATGATGCTACTTCTCACTTCAGTACAAGGTTCCGATACATCAGCCAGATGTTTGGAATGAAAGTCTGGAGTGAAATTGCAAATGAAAAGACCAAGATCCTATACTTCCACGGGCAGCCCTCTCTCCTGTGAATCACAAGATCGTGTAATTAAGTCTAACTCCAGAGATTTGACCACATGATAGAGTTAGGCACTTGAGTGCAAGATAGATAATGCCGCAGTGTCAAGATAGTCATAGAGGTGTACAGCATGGAAAAAGACACTTTGGTCCAACTCGTCCATGCTGACCAGATATCCTAAATTAATCTAGTTCCATTTACCAGTATTTGGCCCATATCCTGCTAAACCCTTCGTATTCAACCAGATGTCTTTTAAATGTTACTGTACCAGCCTCCACCACTTCCTCTGGCAGCTCATTCCATACACGCACCACCTTCTGTGTGAAACATTTGCCCTTTAGGTCCCTTTTAAATCTTTCCCCTCTCACCTTAAACAATGCCCTCTAGTTTTGGACTCCCCCATTTTGGGGAAAACTCCTTGACTATTCACCCTATCTATGCCCCTCATGATTTTAAAAACCTCTATGCGGTCCCGCCACAACCTCTGACGCGCAAGGGAAAGTAGCCCCAGCCAATTCAGCCTCGCTATAGCACAAACCCTCTAACCTTGGCAACACCTCTGCAAATCGTTTCTGAACCCTTTCAAGTTTCACAACAACCTTCCTATAGGAGGGAGACCAGAATTGCACGCAATATTCCAAAAGTGACCTAACCAATGTCCTGTGCAGCCACAACATGACCTTCCAACTCCTCTTCCCAAATGCACTGACCAAAAAAGACAAGCACACCATACACCTTCTTCACTACCCTACCTATCTGCAACTCCACTCTTAAGAACATAAGAGTTAGGAACAGGTGTAGGCCATCCAGTCCTTCGAGCCTGGTTCTGCCATTCATTAAGATCATGGCTGATCTTTGCGTGGCCTCAGCTCCACTTACCCACCCTCTCACTTACAACCCTTAATTCGTTTTCTGTTCAAAAAATTATTTTAGCTTTAAAAACATTTACGGAGGAAGCCTGAACTACTTCACTGGGCAGGTAATTCCAGAGATTCACAACCCTCTGGCTGAAGAAGTTCCTCCTCAATTCAGTGCTAAATCTGCTCCCCCTAATTTTGAGGCTATGTTGCATCCCATGTTTATCTAAATTAAACTCCATCTGCCACTCCTCAGCCCACTGGCCCATCCGATCAAGGTCCCGTTGTAACCTTCTTAGCTGTCCACTACACCTCCAATTTTGGTGTCCTTTGCAAACTTACTGACCACATGTACTATGTTCACATCTAAATCATTTATATAAATGACAAAAAGCAGTGGACCCAGCACTGATCCTTGTAGCACACCGCTGGTCACAGGTCTCTAGTCTGAAAAACAACCCTGTGTCTTCTACCTTCGAGCCAGTTCTGTATCCAAATGGCTAGTTCTCCCTGTATTCAATGTGATCTAACCTTGCTAACCAGTCGATCATGAGGAACCAGTCGATCATGTCAAATGCCTTACTAAAGTCCATTTAGATCACGTCCACTGCTCTGCCCTTATCAGTCCTTTCCGTTAACTTGATTTGAGTTTTTTGAAAAAGCAGTGAGACATGATTTCCCTCGCACAAAACCACGTTGACTATCCGTAATCAGTCCTTGCCTTTCCAAATACATGTAAATACTGTCCCTCAGGATTCCCTCTAACAGCATGCCCACCACCGATGTCAGGCCCACTGGTTTATCACTCCTGGCTTTTCCTTATTACCTTAAATAATGGCACCAATCTTCAGTCTTTTGACAGCTCGACTATGGGTATCAATGATAGAGATATCTCAGCAAGGGGCCCAGAAATCACTTTCCTAGCTTTCGACAGAATCCTAGGGTACTCGTGATGCTGTCTTTTGATTGAGATACTAAACTGCCTGTCAAATAGGTATGAAAGATTCCATCGCACTGAGGATCAGATGTAAGAAGACCCAAGACATTGTGCCATTTTGACTTGGTCTCCTATTAAACATGGCGAAAGTGAGGACTGCAAATGCTAGAGCTTAGAGTCAAGCTTAAAGTGGTGCTAGAAAAGTGGTCTTGCTGTGCTTTTCCAGCACCACTCCAATCTTGACTCCTATTAAACATATCAGCTGATCAGAGCCGCCTGAAGCATCCACTGCGCTATCTATATAGAGGAACTCCACTACCAGAATGAAAAGCCGATGGGTGAGGTGACGCCTTCAACAAGCACTGTGAAGCAATCAGAAGGTTCAGCTCCACTGTCTACTGTCCTCACCCAGGGACCCTGGAACTGCTCAGTTGGCTTTGGAGGCTGCTTGATTCCCCAGATTACCAACCTGCCTTCACGTAGCAACGTGCAGCAAAACCTGCCAGGACACTTCCCAAGAGATTTTGTCAGAGCACGTCTGACACTGAGCTACATAACCAAAAGCTTGGTCAGAGAGGTAAGTTTTAAGGAGCATTTTGACAAAGGGGAAGGGCTACGTGGAGGGGTTTAGGGAGGGAGCTTGAGAACTTCGAGTATGAACGGTTGAAAACCAGGCTGCCATTGGTGGGAATAATTAAAAATCGGGAGAAAGCAGGAGTTCAAATTTGGGAGGTGGCAGAATATTGGGCAGTTGAAGACTCAGATCATGAGGGATGAGACATTTGAGCTGTAAAGTGCTCTTAAAATTAAACCAGCTAGCAGATTTAGTGAACATTGATGTCAACAAGCAGTAGAACAGGGCTCTACCTCTTGAAGTCCTTCAAAGTAAGAGGTTGCTTACCAGAGTATAGACCATGGCAAGAACCTTTACTATACAGCATGGAAACAGACCCTTCTGTCCAACGAGCCCATGCCGAACATTACCTCAAACCAAACTAGCCCCATTTGCCTGTTCCTAGCCCAAATCCCTCCAAACCTTTCTTATTCATGTATCCATCCAAATGTCTTTTAAACGTTGTAATTGTACCCACATCCACCACTTTCTCAGGAAGTTCATTCCACACGTGAAATCCTTCCTATAACTGCGAAACCAGCACTGGGCACAGTATCCCCGAAGAGGACTCACCAATGTTATGTACAATCTCAACATGACAAGTGGAGTCTTTTAAGGTGGGAAGGCTCTTGCACTGCAGCTAGCATACAGTTAGAGCTGACAAGGAAACTCTCCTGTTCTCACTACCTCCATAAATGTAACAGAGGATTTGCAAACTGAACCTGTTTGGCCATGTCATGAGCTTACTTTCCTTGGTCTTCAAGTGTTAGGATAGGACTCTGACTCAGAGACATGGACACTATCCACTGTGCCTCTTGGGAACCACATGATGTAGACCACTGACTGATACTCCTAAACTATTACTAACCTTGTATAGGGTTCCTATCTCATTAGAGAGACTGGCGGTGGTTTAACCTGAGGGTCACCACCCCTCAGGCAAGGAACAAGGTCGAGAAACGTGGGACCTCCAATGTAACCTGGGATTTGAACCTGCATTGTTGGTGCCACTGCAAAGCAGCCATCCAGCCAACAGAGCTAAATGACCACCTCTAACTTTGTCACACTTAGTTAAATGATATGCCTGACACCAACAACTCTCTGACAAAGCTGGAAACTCTGCAATGTATGTCAGACAGCTTCTCTGCTCCCACATCCTCATTTGAATGTGGGAGGGATGTGTAAATTGTATCAAGTCCCATTCACCAACCATCCCTGTGCACAGTGATGTTAGAACATAGAACGGTACAGCACAGAACAGGCCCTTCAACCCACGATGTTGTGCTGACCACTGATCCTCATGTATGCACCCTCAAATTTCTGTGACCATATGTATGTCGAGGAGTCTCTTAAATGTCCCCAATGACCCTGCCTCCACAACTGCTGCTGGCAACGCATTCCATGCTCTCACAACTCTCTGTGTAAAGAACCCGCCTCTGACATCCCCTCTATACTATATTCCTCCAACCAGCTTAAAACTATGACCCCTCGTGTTAGTCATTTCTGCCCTAGGAAATAGTCCCTGGCTATCGACTCTATCTATGCCTCTCATTACCTTGTATACCTCAATTAGGTCCCCTCTTCTCCTCCTTTTCTCCAATGAAAAAAGTCCGAGCTCAGTCAACCCCTCCTCATAAATTAAGCCCTCCAGTCCAGGCAGCATCCTGGTGAACTTCCTCTGAACCCGCTCCAAAGCATCCACATCTTTCTTATAATAAGGTGACCAGAACTGGACGCAGTATTCCAAGTGCGGTCTAACCAAAGTTTTATAGAGCTGCAACAAGATCTCACGACTCTTAAACTCAATACCCCTGTTAATGAAAGTCAAAACACCATATGCTTTCTTAACAACCCTGTCCACTTGGGTGGCCACTTTAAGGGATCTATGTACCTGCACACCAAGATCCCTCTGTTCCTCCACACTGCCAAGAATCCTATCCTTAATCCTGTACTCAGCTTTCAAATTCAACCTTCCAAAATGCATCACCTCGCATTTATCCAGGTTGAACTCCATCTGCCACCTCTCAGCCCATCTCTGCATCCTGTCAATGTGCCGCTGCAGCCTACAACAGCCCTCTATACTGTCAATGACACCTCCAACCTTTGCGTCATCTGCAAACTTGCTGACCCATCCTTCAATCCCCTCATCCAAGTCATTAATAAAAATTACAAACAGTAGAGGCCCAAGGACAGAGCCCTGTGGAACACCACTCACCACAGACTTCCAGGCAAAATATTTTCCTTCTACTACCACTCGCTGTCTTCTGTTGGCCAGCCAATTCTGTATCCAGACAGCTATGTTCCCCTGAATCCCATTCCTCCTGACCTTCTGAATGAGCCTACCATTCAGAACTAACCTGAATGTTAGTTAGCTCCTGGATGGCAACAGTGCTATTTTAACATTTTCATCTTTGCTTTCAAATCCCTGGTGCCTCACCCTTTCTTTTCCTTAATCACCTTCAGCCCCACAACCCTCCAAGATCTCTGCACTTCTCCAAATCTGATCTCCGAAACATTCCCAATTTAAATCATTCCACTATTTGATGACTGTGCCTTCAATTGCCTGGGCCAGAAACTTCTTTCAACCTGTTAAAAACTGTTGGTCACTTACCCTACAATCTTCTTGTATGGCTCGACTCAAATTTTGCTCAATGAAAGTTGAGGCGCAACCTTGTACCTTCACTATATTAAAGGCACTACACAAATGCAAATTATTGTTACTGTGATCTCATTGAGCTTTACAAACAACCTGGAAGCTTCTCTGGCTTCAGCCCACAAAGGTCCAGATCTACATAACGCAAATGCATCATTTTATCCCAGTGGGATGATAGAGTGACAAACTGATTACTCGCTGCATAAAGAAGAATGTTGGGAACTTACATAAACATGGTCTTGCTGCCTAGCTGAAGCCACTAACTATCAGCTGAAAATGTTTTCTATCCCAATTAGCTCCTGAAACGCAACATCTAATTGTGGGAAGAAACTATACAGTAGATCTATTAGGGGAAAAAAAACAATCCTGAATAACCACATCTGCAAAATCAGAAGTCACACTTCATACCTGACGAAGGAACAGTGCCCCAAAAAGCTTATAATTTCAAATAAACTTGTTGGACTACAACCTGTTTTGTAACTTTTGACCCTAATCCAACATCGACACCTCCACATCACATCCACAAAAGGTGGCTGATATGAATTTAAAAGTCCTGCACATCATTGTTTTACCTGTTGGGGATTTTTGGCTCTGTAAATTGGGTTTCTTTCATAAGTAGAAAATGCCTTTTGTTTTTGCAAATACAGAGAAGTTCTCAGAAATGTCAAAACTGCATTTTTTCCCCTCTGCACAGAGCAGATTTTGAACATTTGTATATACTTATGATTTACAGTCATAGAGTCATATAGATGTACAGATCCAACTTGTCCATGCCAACCAGATATCCCAACCCAATCTAGTTGCATCCGGCCCATATCCCCCCAAATCCTTCCTATTCATATATCCATCCAGATGCCTTTTAAATATTGCAATTGTACCAGCCTCCACCACTTCCTCTGGCAACTTATTTCATACACGTACCACCCTCTGCGTGAAAAAGTTGCCCCTTTGAATAAAGTATATTTTTGAAATAAAATAAAATATACAATTGCTCAGTACAATGATTTAGTGGATGGATGGCTGAATTTTCAGATTCTAGTTACAAGGTACTGAGTAGTTGGGTAACATGCCATCCATCCCTGCAGGCTAGGAAATCCGACAGCAGAGGAACATTGCTCAGGTTCCACGAGTAAACCAAAAACATCACTGGCTAGGCCAGCATTTATTGCTCATCCTCAGCCGACTCCTATTTTGAGGCTTCTCAGATTTAGAGATTACTTCTGAGCAAGAGTCACTGGGCCCAAAAATGTTAACTCTGATTTCTCTCCACAGATGCTGAGCTTTTCCAGCAATTTCTGCTTTTGTTTTAGAAATTACTTGACTGCTCAGTTTACAGCTAGTTTGCAAAACAAGGGACTCTTGTACAAATATACAAAAATGATACTTTGTGGAATCTCCGATAAGTGCTTTGAACTAATTAAGTGTATAAGTGTGCATTACGGAATTCCAATTTTAAAAATAGAGCCTGACCTCAGGGAGACTAGCATGTTCGCGCTTGTGTGGAGTATTTTATCATAGGTCTCAAAGCAGCAAGAAAAATATAAAGTGTTTATAAAATATAAACACAGATAGCATCAAAGGCCCACGTAAACTGCAAGCTGAATCAAGACCATATATGGGCGGCACAGTGGTTAGCACTGCTGCCTCACAGCGCCAGAGACCCGGGGTCAATTCCCGCCTCAGGCGACTGACTGTGTGGATTTTGCACGTTCTCCCCGTGTCTGCGTGGGTTTCCTCCGGGTGCTCCGGTTTCCTCCCACAGTCCAAAGATGTGCAGGTCAGGTGAACTGGCCATGCTAAATTACCCGTAGTGTTAGGTAAGGGGTAAATGTAGGGGTATGGGTGGGTTGTGCTTCGGCGGGTCGGTGTGGACTTGTTGGGCCGAAGGGCCTGTTTCCACACTGTAATGTAATCTAATCATATGCACTTTGGAAGAGACAGTTGCCACACTGCTAGCTAACCTTTATAGTAGAAAGTGAAGACTGCAGGTGCTGGAGATCAGAGTCAAGAGTGTGGTGCTGGAAAAGCACAGCAGGTCAAGCAGCTTCCAAGGAGCAGGTGAAACGACATTTTGGGCATAAACCTTTCATCAGGAATGCTCCTCAGATGCTGCCTGACCGATGTGCTTTTCCACCACCACACTCTCGACTCTGCTACCATGATACTAACCATCAGTAAGCTTCCCATTTTGAAAGATAATGAAGTGTGAACCCATGAACTTCAGGCTAAAATTAGCAGCTGAATTTAATACATACAAGACAATTATAAAGAAATAGAGAAAATGAAAAATACTTCTAGTGCAGAATAAGATATAGGCAACAAAGGTGCGAATGAACATCGGTTTATGGAAGAAAGAGGCTGAATAGGGGCTGTAATGGGGGACACTTGAAGGGAATGATCCTATAATGGAAAGTTATGATATGGAGGAATCAGTGTTGGACTGGGGTGAACAAAGTTAAAAATGACACCAGGTTATAGTCCAACAGGTTTATTTGGAAGCAGTAGTTTCAAAGTGCTGTTTCTTCATCAGGTGGTTGTGAAGCAGGACCATAAGGTACAGAATTTATAGGAAAACGTTACAGTGTCATGCACCTGCAATACATTAAAAATATATTTCCTCCCCATTCAATTTGCCACACCCCTCTCCCCACCCAGCCCCCCATTCCATTCCCACCCTCCATTCCCTTCACCCCTCCCCCTCCATTCCCCGCCCTCACCACATGCTCCCGTGCCAATCCTCTCATTGCCCCCCGCTTCTCGCTCCCGCGCCATTCCTCTCACTGCCCCACCTCTCGATCCCGCGCAATTCCTCTCATTGCCCCCCCGCCTCTCGATCCCGTACCATTCCTCTCACTGGCCCCCGCCTTTCACTCCCGAACCATTCCTCACACTGTCCTCCGCCTCACACTCCCGTACCATTCCTCACTGCCCCCCGCCTCTCGCTCCCATACCATTCCTCACTGCCCCCCGCCTCTCGCTCCCATACCATTCCTCTCACTGTCCTCCGCCTCACACTCCCGTACCATTCCTCACTGCCCCCCACCTCTCGCTCCCATACCATTCCTCTCACTGTCCTCCGCCTCACACTCCCGTACCATTCCTCTCACTGTCCTCCGCCTCACACTCCCGTACCATTCCTCACTGCCCCCCACCTCTCGCTCCCATACCATTCCTCTCACTGTCCTCCGCCTCACACTCCCGTACCATTCCTCTCACTGTCCTCCGCCTCTCACTCCCGTACCATTCCTCTCACTGCCCCCCCGCCTCTCACTCCCGTACCATTCCTCTCACTGCCCCCCCGCCTCTCACTCCCGAACCATTCCTCTCACTGCCCCCCCGCCTCTCACTCCCGTACCATTCCTCACTGCCCCCCGCCTCTCGATCCCGTACCATTCCTCTCACTGCCCCCCCACCTCTCACTCCCGTACCATTCCTCTCACTGCCCCCCCGCCTCTCACTCCCGTACCATTCCTCTCACTGCCCCCCCGCCTCTCACTCCCGAACCATTCCTCTCACTGCCCCCCCGCCTCTCGATCCCGTACCATTCCTCTCACTGCCCCCCGCCTCTCGTTCCCGTACCATTCCTCTCACTGGCCCCCGCCTCTCGATCCCGTACCATTCCTCTCACTGCCCCCCGCCTCTCACTCCCGAACCATTCCTCTCACTGTCCCCCGCCTCTCGTTCCCGTACCATTCCTCTCACTGCCCCCCGCCTCTCGATCCCATACCATTCCTCTCACTGCCCCCCGCCTCTCGCTCCCGTACCATTCCTCTCACTGCCCCCCGCCTCTCGCGCCCGTACCATTCCTCCCACTGCCCCCCCGCCTCTCACTCCCGTACCATTCCTCTCACTGCCCCACGCCTCTCGCTCCCGTACCATTCCTCTCACTGCCCCCCCGCCTCTCACTCCTGTACCATTCCTCTCACTGCTCCCCGCCTCTCGTTCCCGTGCCATTCCTCACTGCCCCCCGCCTCTCGCTCACGTACCATTCCTCTCACTGCCCCTCCGCCTCTCTCCGGTACCATTCCTCTCACTGCTCCCGCCTCTCGATCCCGTACCATTCCTCACTGCCCCCCGCCTCTCACTCCTGTACCATTCCTCACTGCCCCCCGCCTCTCGCTCCCGTACCATTCCTCTCACTGCCCCCAACCTCTCACTCTCGCACCTTTCCTCACACTGCCCCCCGCCTCTCGCTCGCGCACCATTCCTCACTGCCCCCCTGCCTCTCACTCCCATACCATTCCTCACAGCCCCCCGCCTCTCGATCCCATGCCATTCCTCTCACTGCCCCCTGCCTCTCACTCCCATGCCATTCCTCTCACTGCCCCCTGCCTCTCACTCCCATGCCATTCCTCACTGCCATGCCATTCCTCACTGCCCCTGCCTCTCACTCCTGTACCATTCCTCTCACTGCCCCCAACCTCTCGTTCCCGTACCATTCCTCTCACTGCCCCCCACCTCTCGTTCCCGTACCATTCCTCTCACTGTCCCCCGCCTCTCACTCCCATACCATTCCTCTCACTGCCCCCCACCTCTCGCTCCCGTACCATTCCTCTCACTGCCCCCTGTCTCTCACTCCCGTACCATTCCTCTCACTGCCCCCCGCCTCTCACTCCCGTACCATTCCTCACTGCCCCCCGCCTCTCGATCCCGTGCATTCCTCTCACTGCCCCCTTCCTCTCACTCCCATGCCATTCCTCACTGCCCCCCCGCCTCTTGCTCCTGTACCATTCCTCACTGCCCCCCACCTCTCGCTCCCGTAACATTCCTCTCACTGTCCCCCGCCTCTCGATCCCGTGCATTCCTCTCACAGCCCCCTGCCTCTCACTCCCATGCCATTCCTCACTGCCCCCCGCCTCTCGCTCCTGTACCATTCCTCTCACTGCCACCGAATCCCTCGCTCCCGAACCATTCCTCTCTCTGCCCCCCGCCTCTCGCTCCTGTACCATTCCTCTCACTGTCCCCCGCCTCTCACTCCCGTACCATTCCTCTCACTGCCCCCCCGCCTCTCGCTCCCGTACCATTCCTCTCACTGCCCCCCCGCCTCTCGCTCCCGTACCATTCCTCTCACTGCCCCCCGCCTCTCGCTCCCGTACCATTCCTCTCACTGCCCCCCACCTCTCACTCCCGTACCATTCCTCTCACTGTCCCCCGCCTCTCGTTCCCGTACCATTCCTCTCACTGTCCCCCGCCTCTCGTTCCCGTACCATTCCTCTCACTGCCCCCCACCTCTCACTCCCGTACCATTCCTCTCACTGTCCCCCTGCCTCTCGCTCCCGTACCATTCCTCTCACTGTCCCCCGCCTCTCGCTCCCGTACCATTCCTCTCACTGCCCCCCGCCTCTCACTCCCGTACCATTCCTCTCACTGTCCCCCGCCTCTCGTTCCCGTACCATTCCTCTCACTGCCCCCCGCCTCTCGCTCCCGTACCATTCCTCACTGCCCCCCGCCTCTCACTCCCGTACCATTCCTCTCACTGCCCCCCCGCCTCTCGATCCCGTACCATTCCTCTCACTGCCCCCCCGCCTCTCGATCCCGTACCATTCCTCTCACTGCCCCCCCGCCTCTCGATCCCGTACCATTCCTCTCATGCCCCCCACCTCTCACTCCCGTACCATTCCTCACTGCCCCCCGCCTCTCGCTCACGTACCATTCCTCTCACTGGCCTCCGCCTCTCGATCCCGTACCATTCCTCTCATGCCCCCCACCTCTCACTCCCGTACCATTCCTCTCACTGGCCTCCGCCTCTCGATCCCGTACCATTCCTCTCACTGCCCCCCGCCTCTCGCTCCCGTAACATTCCTCTCACTGCCCCCCCGCCTCTCGCTCCCGTACCATTCCTCTCACTGCCCCCCGCCTCTCGTTCCCGTACCATTCCTCTCACTGCCCCCCGCCTCTCGCTCCCGTACCATTCCTCACTGCCCCCCGCCTCTCACTCCCGTACCATTCCTCTCACTGCCCCCCACCTCTCACTCCCGTACCATTCCTCTCACTGCCCCCCCGCCTCTCGATCCCGTACCATTCCTCACTGCCCCCCGCCTCTCACTCCCGTACCATTCCTCTCACTGCCCCCCCGCCTCTCACTCCCGTACCATTCCTCTCACTGCCCCCCGCCTCTCGTTCCCGTACCATTCCTCTCACTGCCCCCCGCCTCTCGCTCCCGTACCATTCCTCACTGCCCCCCGCCTCTCACTCCCGTACCATTCCTCTCTGCCCCCCCGCCTCTCACTCCCGTACCATTCCTCTCACTGCCCCCCCGCCTCTCGATCCCGTACCATTCCTCTCACTGCCCCCCCGCCTCTCGATCCCGTACCATTCCTCTCATGCCCCCCACCTCTCACTCCCGTACCATTCCTCACTGCCCCCCGCCTCTCGCTCACGTACCATTCCTCTCACTGGCCTCCGCCTCTCGATCCCGTACCATTCCTCTCACTGCCCCCCCGCCTCTCGATCCCGTACCATTCCTCTCATGCCCCCCACCTCTCACTCCCGTACCATTCCTCACTGCCCCCCGCCTCTCGCTCACGTACCATTCCTCTCACTGCCCCCCACCTCTCACTCCCGTACCATTCCTCTCACTGGCCTCCGCCTCTCGATCCCGTACCATTCCTCTCACTGCCCCCCGCCTCTCGCTCCCGTAACATTCCTCTCACTGCCCCCCCGCCTCTCGCTCCCGTACCATTCCTCTCACTGCCCCCCGCCTCTCGTTCCCGTACCATTCCTCTCACTGCCCCCCGCCTCTCGCTCCCGTACCATTCCTCTCACTGGCCTCCGCCTCTCGATCCCGTACCATTCCTCTCACTGCCCCCCGCCTCTCGATCCCGTACCATTCCTCTCACTGGCCCCCGCCTCTCGCTCCCGTACCATTCCTCACTGCCCCCCGCCTCTCACTCCCGTACCATTCCTCTCACTGTCCCCCGCCTCTCGATCCCTTACCATTCCTCTCACTGCCCCCCGCCTCTCACTCCCGTACCATTCCTCTCACTGTCCCCCGCCTCTCGTTCCCGTACCATTCCTCTCACTGCCCCCCGCCTCTCGCTCCCGTACCATTCCTCACTGCCCCCCGCCTCTCACTCCCGTACCATTCCTCTCTCTGCCCCCCGCCTCTCGTTCCCGTACCATTCCTCTCACTGCCCCCTGCCTCTCGATCCCTTACCATTCCTCTCACTGCCCCCCGCCTCTCGCTCCCGTACCATTCCTCTCACTGCCCCTGCC
Source organism: Chiloscyllium plagiosum (assembly GCF_037043375.1). NCBI lineage: Eukaryota > Metazoa > Chordata > Chondrichthyes > Orectolobiformes > Hemiscylliidae > Chiloscyllium > Chiloscyllium plagiosum. Next base: position 23,057,095 of record NW_028270183.1, on the reverse strand, counting down.
TCTCGCTCCCATACCATTCCTCTCACTGTCCCCCGCCTCTCGATCCCTTACCATTCCTCTCACTGCCACCGAACCTCTCGATCCCATACCATTCCTCTCACTGCCCCCCGCCTCTCGATCCCGTACCATTCCTCTCACTGCCCCCCGCCTCTCGCTCCCGTACCATTCCTCTCACTGCCCCTGCCTCTCGCTCCCGTACCATTCCTCTCACTGTCCCCCGCCTCTCGATCCCTTACCATTCCTCTCACTGCCACCGAACCTCTCGATCCCATACCATTCCTCTCACTGCCCCCCGCCTCTCGATCCCTTACCATTCCTCTCACTGCCCCCCGCCTCTCGCTCCCGTACCATTCCTCTCACTGCCCCTGCCTCTCGCTCCCGTACCATTCCTCTCACTGTCCCCCGCCTCTCGATCCCTTACCATTCCTCTCACTGCCACTGAACCTCTCGATCCCATACCATTCCTCTCACTGCCCCCCACCTCTCGATCCCATACCATTCCTTTCACTGCTCCCGCCTCTCGCTCGCGTACCACTGCTCTCACTGCCCCCCCGCGCCTCGCTCCCGTACCATTCCTCACTGCCCCCCGCCTCTCACTCTTCATTCAATTTCTCTCAGTCCCCCCACCTTGCTCCTCATTCCATTCCTTCCACCAACCCCGTATCACATCTCTCCTGTGATGATGTCGCTCCTTTAACAAGGTTGTGTTGTGCTTGCTTTGTTTTCAGAAGTGTCCTGAGCACAGAGGCTCTGGGAGGTCTAGGTTTGAAGAGTTTTAGGGCCAATATCACTATGGGTAACAGATACCGCCTCAGACAAAAGGCTTTAAAGTTTAAATTAACGGGGAGTGGCCAGTTCACCCAGTTTGGTCTGGTTTTAGTTGTGAAGCTGGTAGACCCAAAGAGGTAGGTCCATGCTGATCCTCCCTCTCTCTGATATCGCTCCCCACAGAACCTGTGTTGGATATTTCCCTTTTTTGCAAGAGGGTGTTTATGGGGGATTGTTTTAAGTATTTGGAACAGGGTCATTAAATTGGGATGATAATCTGTTGGGTTTTCAGATAGGTTAAGTTATTCTATACTCTTTTGTTTGTGTTTCATTTGGTAATCTTGCAAATAAATTCTGTTTTGTTTAAAACTAAGTGGTTGTGCCAGCTACATCACTCCTGGCATATCCACTTTACACTGTCTTAAACCAGCTAGCAAAGTTAGGGTCATGGCTACTTTCTTCAAATGTTTGGAGGGGGTCTGGTCTAATCCATAATAATCCCTGTTGTATCCCCCCCCCATTGCTACCTCTCTCCAGTTCCCCCTCCCCTGCACCCCCAGTCCCGGCCTTACCACAGACACAGCCTGTCCTTGGGGTAGGAGAGCCACTCGCCATGTCCCCTTCTCTCACCACCAGCACCCCCTCCCCATCCCTCCCAGTCTGAACATAGCCTGCCTTTGGGGTAGGTCAAAAATCACATGACACCAGATTATAGTCCAAAAAGTTTATTTGAAAACACAAGCTTTCAAACCCTCACTCTTTCCTCAGGTGCTAGTGAGACAGGGAGACATTAGACACAGAATTTAAAAGCAAAAGATCAAAAGATCATACAACTGATGCGAACCTAAGATGGCAGTTAAATCTTTAACCAGTTAGAATGGAGGTGCAGGTTTTGATTGATTAACTTGAAATTCCAGAATTTTGTTCAAGTCAGAGCCCCAAGATAACTTAAGGTTTTATGAATATAAAAGAGATGATACTTCAGGTCAGACGAAGGTGAGAGGTCTTGTTTAGAGCCTGTGCCAGACAGATCTTATTTCCAAAGTAGGAATTATGAAAAACCACATTGACTGGCTATCTACAAATTATGTGCTTTTTGGACAATATAGAAGGTATCTGCGAATATAAAATCACCCATAGAGATATATATATGCATGTGTGCGCATGAGAGAGAGTGAGAGCACATGTGCGTAAGTGTGCACAGGTGAGAGAGCGTATAGTGTGACAGGGTCACCCAAAATCCCGGTTGCGGCCGTACTTATTGGTACCAAACTTGACTATCAGCCTCTGTGCAGTTGTGTATCTTGAGGTACGCTGTGAAGGGCGTTTAGTCCAAGACATTTGGCCTTGAACCTTTGGGTAAATGTCCTCCAAGGCAGACTTCGGGATACACAACAGTGCAGTGTCACTGAACAAAGGCTGATAGCCAAGGTTGGTACCCAAGAAGACATCGCACTACAGGTGACCCCACTCCACTATACAGTGTCTGTCTCTCTTTCTCTCACACACACACATCCCCCCTCTCTCATATATACTCATACTCCCCTCCCCCCTCACACAGCCATGCTCTCTCCCATGCGCACACACTCCCTCTCCCTCTTGCGTGCCCCCTTCCGCCCCAAGCGTGCGTTCCCTATGCCCTGCCCTCACCACCACCCTCTCTCCTGCACTTGCCTCCCCCATCTCCCGCCCGATCCCCCTCACCCCACCCCCATCTCCCATCTGATCCCCCTCACCCCCCCCATCTCCCGTCTATCCCCCTCACCTCCCCCCTCTCCCGTCTATCCCCCTCACCCCGCCCCCCCCCCCCCCCCCCCCACTCCCATCTATCCCCCTCTCCCATCTGATCCCCCTCACACACACATACATATACAGTTATGGGGTCAATTTGTATTTGCATATACATTTTATTTTGTTCATAAAGCACCAATCTGTAGACAGTCAATGTGGCATTTTATACATTCTTATTTTGCAAACGAAACCAGTCTGACTCCAGGTTTAGACATAGACAGACTCTAAACAAGACCTCACGCTTAAAGAGCATTGTCTGACCTGAGATATCACCTCCGGATGTAGGCTTGCTCGCTGAGCTGGAAGGTTCATTTTCAGATGTTTTGTCTCCACCCTAGGTAACATCTTCAGTGAGCCTTTGAACGAAGCAACTGTGGTGTAGCCCACCAGAATATATGAACATCAACTAGCCACAAAATGACATGACCCACACTCACAACTATCCTTACATACAGATGAGGAAGGACACCACTTTGACTGGGACAACACATCCATCCTAGGACAGAGACACACACAAGAATTCCTAGAAGCATGACATTCCAACCGGACCTCTATCAACAAACACTAACTTGGATCCCATTTACCACCTCCCGAGAGAAAAAAACAGGAAATGATACCACCATTGAAAATGACGTCACCAACCAGAGGAAACTCAAAACAGAAAGCGGGCGACACCACCATTGCTTCATTCGGAGGCTCACTGAAGATGTTACCTAGTAGGGTGATGAAACATCTGAAAATGAACCTTCTAGAGTTGATCTCTCAGGTCAGACAATGCTCTTTAAGCACGAGGTCTTGTTTAGAGTCTGTCTATGTCTTAACCTGGAGTCAGACTGGTTTCGTTTGCAAAATAAGAATGTATAAAATGCCACATTGACTATCTACAGATTGGTGCTACTGAGCTACAAATCTTCTCAAAACTCGCTGAGATATCACCTCTTTTATACTGATTAAAGTTCAAATTCCCTCAGGGCACTAACTTGGAAAACATTTTGGAATTTTCATATTAATCAATTGAAATCTGCACCTGCATTCTGATTAAAGATTTAACAGCCAAATTAGGTAGAGGCCCCACCCTCCTCTCTGATCTATCACCTCCATCCCCACCCCCATTCACTTATTGTACTCCTTGCTACCTTCTCCCCAGCCCCACCCCCTCCATTTATCTCTCCACCCTGGAGGGTTCCTGCCTCTATTCCTGATGAAGGGCTTTTCCTACTCCTCAAATGCTGCCTGACCTGCTGTGCTTTTCCAGCATCACTCTGATCTCAACTCTGGTTTCCAGCATCTGCAGTCCTCACTTTTGCTTAGCCATCTTAGGTATGTTGAATTCGTTCGCATCAGTTGTGTGACCCTTTGATCTTTTACTTATAAATTCTGTCGAAGGTCTCCCTCTAAAGGGGCGGCATGGTGACTCAGTGGTTAGCACTGCTGCCTCACAGCACCAGGGACCTGGGTTTGATTCCCGCCTCAGACTGTGCGTGGAGTTTGCACATTCTCCACCTGTCTGTGTGGTTTTGCCGGATGCTCTAGTGTCCTCCCACAGTCCAAAGATGTGCTGGTCAGGTGAATTGGTCATGCCAAATTGCTCATACTGTTAGGTGCATTAGTCAGCGGTAAACATAGGGTAGGAGCCAGCCCACCAGCCAGCAGGCTCTGGGTGGGTTACTCTTCAGAGGATCAGTGTGGACTTGTTGGGCCGAGGGACCTGTTTCTATATTGCAAGGGATCTAACCTAATCTCTCTCACTAGCACTAAAGTAGGAGTTAGGCTGCGAAAACTTGCATTTTCAAATAAACCTGTTGGACTATAACCTGGTGCTGAGAGATTTTTGGCATTGTCAAATCCAGTCCAACTCTGGAGCTTCCACATTAGAGTAGGAGAGCCCCTCTCTTCCCCCCCCCACTTCCCTGACTCTCCTCTCTCACTCTCCCTCCCTATTCTCCTCTCCCCCTCCCCTCCACCACCCCCTGCTCCTCCACTCCCCTACCCCACCCCTCCCCCACCAGCCAGCCCTCCTCCACTCCCCTACCACACCCCTCCCCCACCAGCCAGCCCCCCTCCACTCCCCTACCACACCCCTCCCCCACCAGCCAGCCCCCCTCCACTCCCCTACCCCACCCCTCCCCCACCAGCCAGCCCCCCTACCCCACCCCTCCCCCACCAGCCAGCCCCCCTACCCCACCCCTCCCCCACCAGCCAGCCCCCCTACCCCACCCCTCCCCCACCAGCCTGCCCCCCTCCACTCCCCTCCCCCACCAGCCAGCCCCCCTACCCCACCCCTCCCCCACCAGCCTGCCCCCCTCCACTCCCCTCCCCCACCAGCCAGCCCCCCTACCCCACCCCTCCCCCACCAGCCAGCCCCCTACCCCACCCCTCCCCCACCAGCCAGCCCCCTACCCCACCCCTCCCCCACCAGCCTGCCCCCCTCCCCCACCCCTCCCCCACCAGCCTGCCCCCCTCCCCCACCCCTCCCCCACCAGCCTGCCCCCCTCCCCCACCCCTCCCCCACCAGCCTGCCCCCCTCCCCCACCCCTCCCCCACCAGCCAGCCCCCCTCCACTCCCCTACCCCACCCCTCCCCCACCAGCCAGCCCCCCTACCCCACCCCTCCCCCACCAGCCTGCCCCCCTCCACTCCCCCGCCGCCCAGACTCCACTCCACTCCACTCCCCGATCCCCCCAATTCCCTTCTCTCCCTCTTTACCCCCCCCCCCCCCTCCCGGCCTTACCAGAGACACAGCCTGTCCTTGGGGTAGGAGAGCCCCTCGACGCGGCCAAGAAAAGCGGGCAGTCCGTGCGCGCTGTTCCGGGCGATGATGGTGATCTGGACCCGGGGCCGGAGCAGCGGGGACTCCTCGGCCCAACGCTCCTCCGGGAAATACCCGGATCCCGGGCCGCCCAGGGCAACGATAACGGCGGCCAGCAACAGCCAGGCGGGCCGAAGGCGGCGGGGGACACGGAGAGACACACCAAGGGAAACCATCACGGACCGGGGGAAAGGGGGTGTGGCTTGGCGGTGGGTGGGCTCTGACGGACTGCGGGGCGGGGCTACCCGATAGGGGCGGGGCCGGGCGTTATGGGCGGGGTCTGCTGTCGGGTTGGGGTTTCTGGGTGGAGTCGGAGGTTAGGGGCGGGGCCTGGTGTCGGGCTGGGGTTTCTGGGTGGCGTCGGAGGTTAGGGGCGGGCCTTGCTGTCGGGCTGGGGTTTAGCGATTGGGCCGCGGGTTAGGGGGCGGGGTCTTGGTATCACGTGTGTCTGAGTCTTAGGGGAGGGGCCTGGGAATCAGGCATCGAGCAGGGGGACTCAAGACTGCCCTGGGGTTTAGGGGAGGAGCCGGGCCTTGAGGGCGGGGCACGGACTGGGTTGAAGAGGTGGATCTGGATGGGGTCATGGGTCGGTTGTAGGGATAGGGAGGCTCGGTACCCGGTGATCGGGAGCGGAGCTGCTGGGTCTGGATGGATGTGGGGGCGAAGGGGTCGACCCAGGATAAACCCTGGGGTGAGGCGGTGTCTACGCTGTGGGGATGGTGGTGAAGAGCTGGGAAGAGGTTGGGGATGGGATGGGGGAAGAGGTTGGGGATGGGATGGGGGAAGAGGTTGGGGATGTGGTGAAGAGCTGGGAAGAGGTTGGGGATGGGATGGGGGAAGAGGTTGGGGATGGGATGGGGGAAGAGGTTGGGGATGGGATGGGGGAAGAGGTTGGGGATGGTGGTGAAGAGCTGGGAAGAGGTTGGGGATGGGATGGGGGAAGAGGTTGGGGATGTGGTGAAGAGCTGGGAAGAGGTTGGGGATGTGGTGAAGAGCTGGGAAGAGGTTGGGGATGGGATGGGGGAAGAGGTTGGGGATGGGATGGGGGAAGAGGTTGGGGATGGGATGGGGGAAGAGGTTGGGGATGGTGGTGAAGAGCTGGGAAGAGGTTGGGATGGGATGGGGGAAGAGGTTGGGGATGGGATGGGATGGGGGAAGAGGAGGGTCTAGGGCGAGGAGAGGAAACGGGGTGGGGGGTCGGTGGGTCTGGAGGTCGAGGGAGAGAAGGAGGGGGTGGAAGGGGTTGAGAAGGAGAAGGGGTGTTGTTGGGGGGGGGGGGCGGAGTGAGAGCATGGAGTGTGGGGCAGAGGATGTGCATTTGAGGCAGTGGGAATGGGAAGTCAACTGGAGTTAGGGAAGGCTGGGAGGATTCAGAAAGACTGGCCAAAAATGAGACAAGATGAACTATAGGAAACCAAAGTTAAAAAAAATCACACAATACTAGGTTATAGTCCAACGGGTTTATTTGGAAGCACTAGCTTTCAGAGTGCTGCTCCTTCCGCCTGATGTGTGATTTTTAACTTTGTACATCCCAGTCCAACACCGGCATCTCCAAATTATGGGAAACCAGGATTGGGCAGCTGAGGTCATTCCATGAATACTGTGACGGCTAACTCATCTCCTGACTCCCCAAAGACACATCAGTAATGTAATACTCCCCACTTGTCTGGATGTGTGCATCTCCAGCAACACTGAAACAGCTTGACACCATCCCGGATAAAGCATCCCACTTGATTGGCACCACATTCAAAAACATGCAATTAAAAACCTCTACCAATGTAATAGCAGTGCTGTACCAATCTACAAGATGCACTGCAGTAATTCACCAAGGCACTTAGACAACACCTTCCAAACCACATGACATTTTCATCTGAAAGGACAGTATTTACATCAGGACACCACCACCTATAAGTTTTTCTCCAAGCCACTCACCATCTTGATTTGGAAATATATCACTGTTCCTAATGTCACTGAGTCAAATTTCTTAACTTCCTTTTAGCAAGGCATTTGATAAGGTTCCCCATGATGGGCTCATTCAGAAAGTAAGGAGGCATGGGACACAAGGAAATTTGGTTGGGTGGATACTGAATTGGCTGGCCCATAGAAGACAGAGGGTGGTAGTAGATGGAAAGTACTCAGCTGGAGCTCGATGACCAGTGGTGTTCTGCAGCGATTTGTTTGGGGCATCTGCTCTTTGTGATTTTTATAAATGACTTGGATGAAGAATTGGAAGATTAGATTTGATTCCCGACAGTATGGAAACAGTCCACAAGTCCACACCAACCCTTGAAAGAGTAACCAACCCTGACCCATTCCCCTACCCTATATTTACCCCTGATTAATGCACTTAACAGTATAGGCAATTTAGTATGGCCAATCCATGTGCAGGTTAGGTGAATTGGCCATGCTAAATTGCCCATAGTGTTAAGTGCAGTAGTCTTTGGTACATGTAGGGGAATGGGACTGGATGGGTTGCTCTTCGGAGGGTCGGTGTGGACTTGTTGGGCTGAAGGACCTGTTTCCACACTGTAGGGAATCTAATCTAAATCATTTTGGGGGGGAGGGGGAGTTGGTGGTGAGGTGTCAGAGGTAGGTTCTTTACATAGAGAGTGGTGGATTCGTGGAATGCACTGCCAGCATTGGTAGCCGCGTCAGATACATTAGGGATATTTAAGTAACTCTTGGATAGGCACATGGATGACAGTAAAATGTAGGGTATGTAGATTAGGTTGATCTTACAGTAGGATAGAAGGTCGGCACAATATCTCAGGGCTGAAGGGCATGTGTAGTGCTGCTTTGTTCTATGTTCTGTGTGGCAGTATGGGTCTACCTACAGCACATGGACTGCAGCTGTTCAAGAGGGCAGCTCGCCAATACATTCTCAATGGCAGCTCGGGATAGACAATAATTGCTGGCCCGTTCGTTGGCCCCCACATCCCATGAGTGAATTTTAAAAAGTGTCCCAACAGTCTTGGTGACAATTTCTAATTCGGTAATATAATGTACTTAATTACTCTCATGCAATAAGCAATAGCTTGTTAAGGGCCTCTTGTTCAGACTCACTGGTGGTTGCTCCTCTACCACAGTAAACCAAATAAGCCCTTTCACCCAAAGGGAGAAAGAATTGTCGGTAACTTGCACAAATATAAGCTCAATTTCAGAATTAATTTGGTGAATTATCATTGCATCCTTTCTAAATGACAAATATATCCTTCCTTAGGTATGGAGACCAAAGCTGTACTCAGTATTCCAGGTGCAATCATACCAACGGAGAAAGTGAGGACTGCAGACGCTGGAGATCAAAGTCGAAGAGTATGGTGCTGGTGCAGGCAGTATCGGAGGAGCAGGAGAGTCGACATTTTGAGCATAAGCTGTTCTTTCCTAATGAAGAGCTTATGGTGAAAACCTCGACTCTCCTGCTCCCTGGATGCTGCCTGACCAGCTGTACTTTTGCACTCTTCGGCAATCATACCAAAGCCCAATATAATTGCAGAAAAATTTCCTTCTCCATATAAACCCCAATCAAGACAGTATACTTCCAATCCTTAATCTTGTTTAAAAACATCTCATATGACATGATATTGAACTTTTTTGAAAATCTAATCATAGGACTTGTACTGTGTCTCCCTTACCTACCTTTCTACTAAAATCTCATAAAGGTCTATCAAACATGATAATTCTTTCATAAATTCATATAGACTCTGACTGTAGTTTTCTAAATGACAGTTAACACATCCCTAACAATAAAGCTCCATGTATTCCACCAAGGTCATAGTCATAGAGTTGGGGCAGCTCAGTGGTTAGCCAGGTTCAATTCCAGCCTCAGCCAAGTGTCTGTGTGGAGTTTGCACATTCTCCCCATGTCTGCATGGGTTTCCTCCCACAGTCCAAAGATGTGCAGGTTAGGTGAATTGGCTATGTTAAATTGCCCATAGTGTTAGATGCATTAGTCAGAGGGAAATGGGTCTGGGTGGGTTACTCTTTGGAGGGCCGGTGTGGACTTGTTGGGTCAAAGGGCCTCTTTCCACACTGTAAGGAATCTAATATAAAGTCATACAGCATGGAAACAGGCCCTTCGGTCCAATTCATCATGCTGATCATAATCCCAAACTAAACTAGTCCCACCTACCTGCACTTGGTCCACATCCCTCCACACAAAGCCTAACAAGTGATGTATAAATTTATAGATATCTTCCTCCCTTTAACTTGTGTTTCTTTACAACAGTACATCAAGGAATCAACTAGGCGACAGGGTATTTTAAGTGGAGCATTGTGTAATGAGGCAAGTTAATTAGTAATCTTAAATGGAGTACAAGAGCAATGAAGTTTAACTTCAGTTGCACTGGAGTTTCGTTAGACTGTACCTGGAGTACCATGTGTCTTTCAAAAGATTTAATTCCTATCGAGGGAATGCACCTAAGGTTCATCAGACATGTTCTCTGGATGGCCTTTGAGTAGAGATCGGACAAACTGAGGCTGTAGACTCTGAGTTTCAAAGATTGAAAAATGATCTCATTGATTGTTACAAAACACTTAGTGATGGACAGGGTGGACGCAGGAGGTACAATTTAAAAATAAGAAGGATCTCGTCGAAGTGAGGATGTAAATGAGATGCATTGCATTTTGGTAAAATAAACAAAGGCAAGACTTATAGTCCTTTCAGACGAGACAGAAGTTCACCTGCCTCTCCTCCAAAGTAGGCAGAGGTGGGTACCGCTGATGCTGGAGATTAGAGCCAAGATTAGAGTGGTGCCGGAAAAGCACAGCAGGTCAGGCAGCATCCGAGTAGCAGGGAAAAAAAAAAAATCGACGTTTTGGGAAAAAGCCCTTCATCAGCCATTCCTGATGAAGGGCTTTTGCCCGAAACATCAATTTTCCTGCTCCTCAGAAGCTGCCTGACCTGCTGTGTTTTCCAGCACCACTCTCCTCCAACCTAGTTTACTGTATCAGGTACCCCAGATGTGGTCTTCTTTACATCGGGGAGACCAAACATAAACTAAGGGTACATTTCACCTAGCATCTCAGCTGGGCCCCATGTGGCCATCCTGACCTCCCAGTCGCTGCCCGTTTCAATTCTCCTTCCCATTCCCTCTCCGATATGTCCATCCTCAGCCTCCACCATTTCCACAGAAACCAGATCACAAATTGGCAGCCTACATCCCAGAAGACTCAATATTGAGTTCTCCAGTCTCAAATAACCTCTTTTCCCATTCCCCCAAATTCCTTTCCGGCCTCTCCTTCTCACTTTCATTCTTCCGACTGACCCTTCCTTCCAGCTACCAACCGGATTCGTTCCTCCCATCAACCAACTAAACTGTACCCTCTATCTGTGTTCACCTATCACTACATCGCCAATCAGCCTTTCGCGCCCTCCCCCCCAAATCTCTGCTTACACCCACCACCAGTCCTAAAGAAGGGTTACACTGGAAATGTTGACATCTCCACATCCTGATGCTGCCTGGCTTACTGTGTTCTTCCAGCCTCCTTTTTTTTTTTTACTACCACCTAAGTGCGGTAGTGCTTATTTTTAATCTCCTGGTTATATATATTTTTTTTGTTCTTTTAACCCCCACACTACCACCTAAGTGCGGTAGTGCTTATTTTATCCCCAGCATCTTCCAGCCTCCTGCTTGTCTACCAGAGTTCCCTGATTGGTCCAGGTTAATAGCCCCAATCAAGAATCTCGTAGTCAATAAGGTCCACCTGGTCCCAATTATTACAAATGGTTTATGTAGAGGTTGCATAGGCCATTTCAGAGTCAAAAGTCAACCTCAATTTTTTTTCTTTTTTTTAATTTTTTTTGTGAAGGGGAGGGTAGGGACTAAATCAAAATGGAGTTGGAGGGAGAAATAATGCACTCCACTCTAAAAGTCAACCTCAATGATGTAGGCAGAAGTGGGTACTGCAGATGCTGGAAATCAGAGTCTAGATTAGAATGGTGCTGGAAAAGCACAGCAGGTTAGGCAGCATCCGAGGAGCAGGAAAATCAACATTTTGGGCAAAAGTCCTTCATCAAGAATGAAGGCAGAGAGCCTCAGGGATGTAGGCCTCACATTATTGTCTCTGATTGGGTAAGGTCAGTCCTACCTTTGTGTAAAGAGCAGATGAATTGGAATTATTTGTGAAATATTTAAAAAAGGAGTTTCATTGTCAACAGTACTGACTATGAAGCTTCACTAATTAAGTGAAGCTGAAGTCCTCAGTTACACAACGGGATTATTAGTCTACTAATAGAACAACTGTGTGCTACCCATTGAGCCACAGCTAATATTCTCATAATAAATAGAACAATGTGGTTTTATAGGCTGCAGGAGCCAGAGCATTTATTTGTGACTTAAGCATGAGTCAGTGAGGACTGTACACATGGTTTTTATCACACTGCACAGAAAGTTCAGTTAAGCATTAAAAGTGCTATGCCTTCAGCTAAAATTGCTTGTCATTAGTGCCTCCAAAAGATGTACAGTATTTGAACTGACTTAGTTGTGATTTGACAAGTCTCTCAGGAGAGCTCTTTCTGCAACAAGCTCGTATTTCTCAAGGTCAAATTCCCTTTTAATTTCCTTAACAAAAGGATTGTATAGATTAACGCTTGACTGGATAAGGATATTGAGTGATCAACGGCAATGTGATCATATTCAGAAGGCCCATCTGTCCCCAAGCTGTGAACAGCTTGTTTAAAAACAAAAGATCCATTCCAAGGAACCAGACACCTGAAACACAATGAGAACGACAGCCGACTATTGAATGCTGAATGAGTAATCAGTGCACCTTGTTGTCACTGGTGTGTGTGTGTCTGTGTCTATGCACAACTTGCCCCAGTTAGTTATGTTTCCAACATTGCTCATTGAAACTAACTCTTGCTACTTGACACAACACATCAACTTTTAGTTGCAATTAATTTTCAAATGTCTTAGGTGTAATGCCAAAACCTATTTAACTTTAACCAAATAACATTTAAGTCACAGACTTTTGGACTCACGGCCTCAGATAGGCCTCCCAACCTCCTCATGGACTCAGACTCCCGGCCTCAGCATGGACTCCCAACCTCAGAGTAGACTCGAACTCCTGGCCTCAGCATGGACTCAGACTCCCGGCCTCAGCATGGACTCCCAACCTCAGGGTAGACTTGAACTCCTGGCCTCAGCATAGACTCAGACTCCCGGTCTCAGCACGGACTCCCAACCTCAGGGTAGACTTGAACTCCTGGCCTCAGCATGGACTCAAACTCCTGGCCTCAGCGTGGACTTGACCACCCGCCCTCAGCATAGGGACTTAACCTCTGTCTCAGTGTTGACTCAAACTCCTGGCCTTGAGGTGAAGCAGAGCGTTGTCTGGGTTGGACGGACTGTTATTCTGAACTCTTATTTTGCTGTTTTTCTAATTCATTGTTGGACTTCTTATTTCTTTATTTTTCTCATGTTTTCCCTAAGAATTTGTACTTAAGAATCTGTATCTAGGTAATTAAGATGGTGTCATAAGTGACGGTTTGTAAACTTTTCACTATGCGCACGGAAGTACATATGACATTAACGCTAATTCTAAGAAGGAGGCCATATGGCCCATTGAGTCTATGTTCACCCCCTGTAGAATGATCCAATGTGTCCACTTCTCCCACTCTATCCCACTCTAGGTTTATTACCCCAAGTGTCCATCTGATTTTCTTTTGAAATCATTTGTTGTCTCCACTTGTACCAGCCTTAGGGGCAATAAAGTCCATATTGTTATCAGTTACTGCTGAAAAGTATTCTTCCTCTCGACCGCCCCACAGCTGTTTCCCCAAAACCTGAAATCTATGTCCCAGAATATATTATTAAATTAATTGTATAAATTAAAAATAAATTGCAACAGGGCAAACACTATAATTTATCATCATAATTATCTAATAACATAAGGGACATTACTTCCAAATGTCACCTTTACCTATACGGCCTCTGTATGGGGTCAGTAGGAAAGTGGAGTCTGCAATCAGATGTTGCACAGGGTTTGAGGGGCCAAATGGCCTCCTCCTGCTCCTAATTCTTATGGGACAGGTTCCCCACTTTACCTTTGTCCTTCTCAGCCTTCTGTCCCAGCCTATCCATTTAATCTGATACAGGGTTATAATTATCTATGAGATGTTGGGAAGTCCGCCACCATCAGTTACTACACAATATCCTTCATGTCACCAATTTCTGGCTCATAGGATTGAGCTGTAGGTCTTGATGGATCTTCATTGTCTATTCAGCTGATTTGCTCTCATCCAAAGCCTGATTGGCAACATCCCAATCCTTTTGCAGACACTGCCATTCATCCTGCACCTCACTCAACTTGCTGTTTTCCAAGGCTGTAAGCAATCCCACTGCTGAGGCTGGCTCTGGTGATTCCTCAGGACTTGCTGGAAGGGTGGCTTTGGCCAGAGATGTCCTGGGATCCTCAGCAATGTCCAGTTGGGCTTCATTGTTCCAAAGACCACCCATACTTTCATTGTACAAGCTGTAGCTTGGCTGAGTGGAAGTCTCCTTCATAGCTGCAAAAGAAAGATATTGAATGAGAGGGAAATGGTAAATAGGTTTTAGAGTGATGAACATAAGCAAACTAGACATAGGTGAGGTACGTCATGGAATTAAAATGGAGTTCATTATAGATAAACATTCAATACTGTGTTCAGTTCTGATCTCCCTGCTATGGGAAAGATGTTGTGAAACTTGAAAGTGTTCAGAAAAAGATTTACAAGGATGTTGCCAGGGTTGGAGGGTTTGAGCTATAGGGAGAGGCTGAATAGGCTGGGGCTATTTTCCCTGGAGCGTTGGAGGCTGAGGAGACCATATAGAGGTTTATTAAAATATGAAGAGCATGGATAGGATGAATAACTAATGTCTCTTTCCCATGTTAGGGGAGTCTAAAACTAGATGTTTAAGGCGGGAAGGGAAAAAGTTAAAAAGGGCCTAAGTCGCAATGTTTTCATGCAAAGGATGGTGTATTTATGGAACAAGCTGCTAGAGGAAGTGGTGGATGCTGAAACAATTACAACATTTGAGATGCATCTGGATGGGTATATGTTTGGGAAAGGTTTAGAGGGCCAGATGCTGGAAAATTAGAATATCTGGTTGGCATGGGCGAGTTGGATCTGTTTCTGTGCTGTACATCTCTACAGAGGGGGTGGGACGGTTGCTCAGTGGTTAGCACTGCTGCCTCACAGCCCTAGGGACCTGGGTTCCTCCAGGTGCTCTGGTTTCCTCCCACCATCCAAAGATGTTCAGGTTAGGTGAATTGGCCGTGCTAAGTTGCCCATAGTATTCAGGGATGTGTAGGCTAGGTTCATTATAAAGGTGAATATAGCATAATAAGGTGAGAGAGATGGGTTACTCTTTGAAGGGTTGGTGTGGGCTTGTTGGGCCGAAGGGCCTGTTTCCACACTGTAGGGATTCAATGATTTTATGACTCTAAGCATCCCTCCTTTCCCATTCTTCGATTCCCCTTATGTGCCTTATTTCTCTTCTGTATGCCAAGTGTGGTCAATGGTGGATGGTCTCCTCCATTTTTTTGGTCAGATCCAGGGCCAGACTTCCCCTCCGGGGATTGGGACTTTAAGTTGAAATCAGATTGGGGCCCAGTCTCTTCAGCATGTTGGTGACGATCAGCTGAGAGGATGTTGGCAGATTGGTGAATTTGTGGCCAGGTGTCACCTCCTTGCCATCCAATGAAAGATGTTAGATGCTTAGTTTTTGAAGCCAGACTGCCATTTGGTAAAAGCTGAAATCTGCCATCATGGATAAGAACGGGGAGGGCATGGGTTTTCATCCTGATGCGCCCCCTTTTGTAAGATTCACAAAATTGAAAGAGGGAGTTAGTCATAACTGCCAGGATGGTGATCCCCTTCTTGGGAAGGCAGCCTGCATCAATATCCAATAAGTAGTTGTGGGGCTGTTTCCTCGTGATCCCAGGTACGCAGTGCCTCTGATCAACATCTTTAATTGACATCTTCAATGTTTAACACACCACCCTGCCACTTGTAGGTGAGTGCTTGTTCCACCCAAGACCCAGCCTTCGTGAAAATAGCTAAGGCTGTGGCAGGGTACCAGCATGCCAGTCAGGATTATCCACATCTTCCCACTACCATACCCACAACCAGGATTATCCACATCTGCTTACCTCTGTACTCACTACCAGGATTATCCACGTCTGCCCACCTCCGTACCCACTACCAGGATTATTCACACCTGCCCACCTCTGTTTCCATTCCACACTGGCACCAAAATCTTGCCTGTTCTTTCTTTACCTATCTCCTTTCCCTTGCTCACACACTACACTCCAAAGATGTACAAATCAGGTGGATTGGTTGTGCTAAATTGCCCGATAGTGCCCACCAATGTGCAGGTTAGGTGGATTAGCCATGGGAAATGCAGGGTTACAGGGATAGGGGAGGAGTTGGGCCAAAGTAGGATGCTGTTTGGAGGGTCAGTGCATACTTGATGGGCCAAATGACGTCTTTCCACACTATAGGGATTCTACGATTTGCCTCTGAGAAAAGGTCTTGTGTAGGATCTCTACCTCTCAGAAGCTCCAGGTTCAAGTCTCACTTCAGTACATGGAAGGTGTGTCATGGAGGGGCATGGTGGCTCAGTGGTTAGGACGGCTTCCTCACTGTGTCAGGGACCCAGGTTTGATACCACCTGAAGTTGCACTGTACTTCTGCACTGTAACAATTCCTTGATATATAGTACATGCAATATATATTGTATAGGAGACCAGGTGGGCGCATTTGCTATGGTGAGAAGTCAAATCAGAGAGCTGTACAGCAAAGTAACAGACCCTTCAGTCCCACTTGTCCATGCCGACCAGATATCGTGGGCGGCACGGTGGCACAGTGGTTAGCACTGCTGCCTCACAGCGCCAGAGACCCGGGTTCAATTCCCGCCTCAGGTGACTGTGTGGAGTTTGCACGTTCTCCCTGTGTCTGCGTGGGTTCCCTCCGGGTGCTCCGGTTTCCTCCCACAATCCAAAAGATGTGCAGGTGAGGTGAATTGGCCATGCTAAATTGCCCGTAGTGTTAGGTAAGGGGTAAATGTAGGGGTTTGGGTGGGTTGCGCATCGGCGGGGCGGTGTGGACTTGTTGGGCCGAAGGGCCTGTTTCCACACTGTAAGTAATCTAATCTAATTATATCCTAAATTAATCTAGTCCCATTTGCCAGCATTTGGCCCATATCCTTCTAAACCCTTCCTATTCATATACCCATCCAGATGCATGGAGCTGCTGCTGTATTCTGAGTGGGGAGTCATGGGGCTATTACATTCTATTCTATTCAGTGGTAACAATTGACAACAGTTCAAGATATGCCCCCTTAAAGGTACATACACATCATTACACAACACTCAACAATACCAGGCACCAGAAACTTAACGCAATAATAAATATTTATTGATTGAAGTTGTTCCATGGATGTTAAATCAGCTTTGCTTTTATTCAACTCTGTGACACAAACAACATACCTTTGTTAATCTCCTCTGACACAATATGGAGGACAAGCTCATTGTAGGTGCTTTCAATTTGTATCAGTCCATCATCATCGTCAGTGCACAGGCACCCTTCATACACGGGGAGCTCCTGCAAGGCAGTTTGCACAAAGTGACTCATTCTTCACAGCCATGCCCCTCATACCCTCAACCACCCAGGAGGTCTTCCATTTAGAGCCACAGTGCCACCTTGCAGGAGAGGGGCGAGGGCACCCATGTCTTGTTTGGCATATAGTGGCACTATATTGCTGCCCAGTGGGCAGCTATTGTTGGTATTGTCCACCCATGTGTCACCTGTGGCTCAGCGGATACTAATCATATCCCTGGGTGACACAGTTCTGTGTTCGAATCCCACTCAAGGACCTGAACACAAAACAATCAAGGCTGGCACTCTGCAATACTGAAGGTGTTTTGTACACTTCAGAAGTGCCGGGGCAGTGTGGTGGCTCAAATGGTTAGCACTGCTGCCTCGTGGTGCCAGGGACCCAGGTTCGATGCCAGCCTTGGACGACTCTCTGTGTGGAGTTTGAGCATTCTCCCCATGTTTGCATGGGTTTCCTCTGAGTGCTCCAGTTCCTTCTCATGGTCCAAAGATGTGCAGGTTAGGTGAATTGACCATGGTAAGTTGCCCCAGGGATGTGCAGGCTAAGTGAGTTAGCCATGGGAAATACAGGCTTACAGGGATAGAGTGGGGGTTGGGTCTGGGCCAGATGCTCTTCAAAGGGTCAGTATGGACTTGATGGGCTGAATGGCCTGCTTCCACATTGTAGCGATTTTACTTAATAAAAACACAGAAGAACTGCAGATGCTGTAAATCAATAACAAAAACACATAGTTGGAAAAACTCAGCAGGTCTGGCAGCATCAGTGAAGAGAAATCACAGTTAACATTTTGGGTCCAGTGACCCTTCCTCAGTTCTGGTGACAGGAAGAGCCAGGAAAAGTCCGTGTGGGTTTTATAGATAAACAAGTTTTGGCAACTTTTATTAAATTTTAGGGTGCAGACATAACTGGTTAGGACAGCATTTATTGCCTGTCCCTTGTTGCCTAGATGGCAGTTATGAGTCAGCTACGTCACTGTGGGTCTGGAGTTACGTGTAGGCCAGACCAGGTGCGGATGGCAATTTCCTTCCCTAAAAGGCATGAGTGAACCAGATGGGTTTTTCCAACAATCAACAATGGATTTGTGGTTGACATTGGCTTGGGGTGTGAAAGATCAACGATGACATGGGTAAGGGAGGGTGTCAGATACCTCTGAGGGAAGGGGAGGGGGTGTGATGAGAGACCAATGGCAACAGGGGAGTGGGGGAGCTGTTTAATCCACTCAGTTTTTGAGTAAAATACATTTAAATTTCCAAGGGGTTTTGCAGGACTACAATTCAGCCTGAAGGAGCAACTGATTAGGCCCCAGCCTCTATTTTAAAAGAACAATGATCGAAAAGTCCATACAGCCGACGACACTCACTCAGCCACTGCTGCCTGGACACTCCCAACAGAACAGCTTGCGACTCCCAGCTGGGAAGGTCTGCCAAGGGACTATAAGCCTGACACTTACTCACCGGTTTGCAGATAGGCTCGACTGTCTTCAGCACGTATGGAAGAAACATTTCGAGGAGAGAATCCCGAACAAATTGCCTCCAGACTGCGATACTGTCAGAGTCAAACTTCTACAGAGGAAGAGACAACAAGGTGATCACTGACCAATCCCAGCAATCAGAATTGGATCACAATCTTCGATGCTGAAATACAAAACCAGATGCAAATCCTTTTCTTAATAAAACGACAACAGAAATAGAGTCAACATAGAGTCCAAAATGACTCCAATTTTCTGAGTCATACCAGTTTTAAAAACTTAGCTCTGGTTCTGTCTCCACAGATACTGCCAAACCTACTGAGTTTCTCCAGTACTTCCTGTCATTCTTTCAAATTGCCAGAATCTGCAGTATTCTGCTTTTATCTTTGCCTTGATGGTTGGTTTATCTGCGCAATGCAGCCTTACAGTTATCTGCCTCCTATTAACTGGTCAGAATGTCCTAGCAGTCTCTCTTTCTGTCTTTTGAAAGGATGTGCTCTCTCTCTAAGGACACTCGGGCTAGATGTAACCATGGAAGAGGGGCAGTTAATCGGGTACCATGTGCCCCTCCACTTGGCCACTGCCTGGGCCTGTTAATGACCACCTTGACCGAGCCCATGATCAGACCCATGACGAAGCTCTCCAATCTGCCCATCCCCTCTGAACTGGGTGCCCAATGATCATGAACATGGGTTAAAGTGCAAATAAAATTTCAGATGTAGATCCTTCCCAGAAAAAATGGAAGGGAGGCTGCAGCCTCACAAACACAATCGCTCTTTATATAATTTCCTAACCAACCTGTTCAGTCACCTTCTGGAAAAGATGGGACTTGAATCTGGGCCTCCTGGCTCAAAGACAGGGATACTACCACTGGCCACAAGATCCCCTCAATGTTGATGTGGCCTCTTCTGGAAGTACTGTGTCCAGTTCTGGTGGCCCTGTTATAGGAAGTATTGCTATTAAACCTGAAAGGGGTTCAGCAGAGATTTACCAGGATGTTGCCAGGCATGAAAGGATTGAGATTAGATAGGCTGGGACTTTTTGACTAGAGTGTAAGAGGTTGAGGGTGACCTTATGGAAGTTTATAAAATCATGAGGGGTATTGATAAAGTGAGTGGCAATTGTCTTTTCCCTTGGGTGGAGGATTTCAAAACAAAGGGGCATATTTTTAAAATGAGAGGAGAAAAGTTTAAGAAAGACATGGGGTTAATTTTAAGAAAGACACGGGGGTAATTTTTTGAAACAGAGTTCGAGTTTGGAAGGAACTTCCAGAGGAAGTGGTGGATATGGGTACAGCTACAGTGTTTAAGAGACATTAGATAAGTAATGAATAAGAATGTTTGGAGGAATATGGGCCAAGTGCAGGTAGGTGGGACTAGTTTAGTTTGGGCTTACAGTCGGCATGGACTGGTTAGTCCAAAGGATCTGTTTCTATGCTGCAGGACTCTCTGACCCTGTTTACACTATTTTAATCCTCAAAAAGACAAATAAAGCCAAATTAGAAATGGATAATCCTTTAAAGGGTAAAAAAAAACCCTAGGAAACTTGCTTAATCAAATTAAAATGTGATTTTGGGAGCTGATAATGTGCTCTAGGCCCTGTGGCACTAACTGAATGGAGAAAGACTCACTGGGTCCTCTCTCTCTGAGACTAACCTGGTGCGGACGTAACCGTAAACAGTGTCTCTTCATACTATCTTGATTAACCAATTAAACCAAAGCAAATTAAATAAATAGGAGACAGTCCTATAGAAAGGCATTGGAATCTAACATAACTCGAAAGAAGAGTTACAAACTCTAAACTGAAATTTGGTCTTGTGGAGTGATCATTCACTCCAGCCCCTGTGGGACCAACCGGCCACAGAAGGCCTGACTCATTCCAACAGGCTTCACATGATCCATACCAATGTCTATCCTGTTTATTCCTGTCTGGCACAAAAGCAAAATGGGTTAAGGGCCAATCCATGGATTACAAAGGCAATTAAAGGCAGCATCCATTCCAAGGAAGAATCATACAGATTGGCCAAGAAAAATAATAGGTCTAAGTATTGGGAGCAGTTTAGCATTCATCAAAGAAGGATGAAGGAATTGATTAAGAAGGGGAAAGTACATAATAAAGTACATATTTTTAAAATGAGAGGAGAAAAGTTTAAGAAAGACATGGGGTTAATTTTAAGAAAGACACGGGGGTAATTTTTTGAAACAGAGTTCGAGTTTGGAAGGAACTTCCAGAGGAAGTGGTGGATATGGGTACAGCTACAGTGTTTAAGAGACATTAGATAAGTAATGAATAAGAATGTTTGGAGGAATATGGGCCAAGTGCAGGTAGGTGGGACTAGTTTAGTTTGGGCTTACAGTCGGCATGGACTGGTTAGTCCAAAGGATCTGTTTCTATGCTGCAGGACTCTCTGACCCTGTTTACACTATTTTAATCCTCAAAAAGACAAATAAAGCCAAATTAGAAATGGATAATCCTTTAAAGGGTAAAAAAAAACCCTAGGAAACTTGCTTAATCAAATTAAAATGTGATTTTGGGAGCTGATAATGTGCTCTAGGCCCTGTGGCACTAACTGAATGGAGAAAGACTCACTGGGTCCTCTCTCTCTGAGACTAACCTGGTGCGGACGTAACCGTAAACAGTGTCTCTTCATACTATCTTGATTAACCAATTAAACCAAAGCAAATTAAATAAATAGGAGACAGTCCTATAGAAAGGCATTGGAATCTAACATAACTCGAAAGAAGAGTTACAAACTCTAAACTGAAATTTGGTCTTGTGGAGTGATCATTCACTCCAGCCCCTGTGGGACCAACCGGCCACAGAAGGCCTGACTCATTCCAACAGGCTTCACATGATCCATACCAATGTCTATCCTGTTTATTCCTGTCTGGCACAAAAGCAAAATGGGTTAAGGGCCAATCCATGGATTACAAAGGCAATTAAAGGCAGCATCCATTCCAAGGAAGAATCATACAGATTGGCCAAGAAAAATAATAGGTCTAAGTATTGGGAGCAGTTTAGCATTCATCAAAGAAGGATGAAGGAATTGATTAAGAAGGGGAAAGTACATAATAAAGAAAGTTTGCAGGAAACACAAAGACTGACACTAAGAGTTTCTATAGGTAAGTGAAGAGCTAGATATTAGTGAAGACAAATGCAGACAGAAATAGGGGAATGTACAATAGGGGTCAAAGAAATGGCTAGCCACTGAATATATAGTTTGGTTCTGTCTTCACAAAAGGCAACACAAATCAAATACCAGAAATGTTGGAGAATGCAAGATTTATTTAGAGGGAAGAACTGAGGGAGATCAATATTAATAGAAAATGGTGTTTCGAAAATTGAGAGGATTGAAGGTGGATAAATCCCCAGGGCCTGATAATCTATAATCCCAGAGTACTTAAGGAAGTGGCTCGAGAAATAGTGGATGCATTGGTGGTCATCTTCCAGGATTCTATAGTCTCTGGAAGAGTCCCTGCAGACTGGAGGGTAGCTAATGTCACTCCAATATTCAAAAATGGAGGTAGAGAGAAACCAGGGAATTATAGACTAGTAAACCTAACATCATAGTGGGAAAAATTTTCAACTCCAGTATCAAGGACTTTATAGCAGGGCATTTGGAAAGCAATGGCAGAGACAGACAGAGTCCACATGCAGTTACGAAGGGGAAATCATGCTTGACAAATCTGTTGAAATTCTATGAAGATTTAACTAGTAAAGTTGGCAAGGGAGAGCCAGTCGATGTGGTACTTTTGAACTTTCAGAAAGCATTTGACAAAGTCCTGCGTAAGAGATTATTGTGCAAGATTAAAGAACATGGGATTGGGGAAAGTGTATTGATATGGATAGGAAACTGGTTGGCAGAGAGGAAACAAGGACTAGGAATTAATGGGTCCTTTTCAAATTGGGGTGCCACAGGGATCGGTACTGGGACCCCAGCTATTCACAATATATATTAATGATTTGGATGAAGGGACAAAATATAACATCTCAAAGTCTACGGATGATACCGAGTTGGGTGGGAGGGTGAACTGTGATGAGGATGCAGAGGTCCTTCAGCATGATCTGGACAGTTTGGGTGAATGGGCAAATCAATGGCAGATGCAGAATAATTTGGATAAATGCAAGGTTTATCACTTTGGAATCAAAAATAAGAAGGCAAGTTACTACCTGAATGGCTGTAAATTGGGAGGGGGGAGGGTGCAGTGGGACCTGGGTGTCCTTGTGCACCTATCACTAAAGGTATGCATGTAGGTGCAGCAGGCGGTAAAGAAGGCAAGTGGTACATCTGCCTTCATTCTGAGAGGTTTTGAGTCCAGGAGCAGGGATGTCTTGTTGCAATTATACAGGGCCTTGGTGAGGCCACACCAAGAGTATTATGTGCAGTTTTTTTCTGAGGAAGGATGCTGTTGCTCTCAAGGGAGGGCAGGGAAGGTTTACTAGGCTGATTCCGGGGATGGCATGGCCAATGTATGAGGAGAGATTGACTGGGTTAGGATTGCTTTCACTGACTTTCAGATGAGTGAGGGGGGATCTCATGGAGACTTATAAAATTCTAACAGGGATAGACATGGTAGATGCAGGGAGGATGCTCCTGATGGTGGGTGTATCTAGAACCAGGGGTCACAGTTTGAGGATTCAGAGTGGACCACTTAAGATGGATGAGGAGACATTTCTTCACCCAAAGAATGGTCAGCCTGTGGAATTTATTACCATAGGAAGTGGTTGATACCAAAACACTTAATATGTTCAAGAGGCAGCTAGATATAGCACTTAGGGCAAATAGGATCAAAGGTTATGGGGAGAAAGCAGGATTAGGCTATTGAGTTGGATGATCAGACATGATCGTGATGAATGGTGGAGCAGGCTTGAAGGGCCAAATGGCTGCCTCCTGCTCTTATCTTCTATGTTTCTATGTCACCTTTAAAAGTGCACCGAGCACTTTATTAAACAGTGCTCTTCACCTCTCTATATTGACAATAGAAGGAAAATACCATTAAAAAGCAAGAGCAACAGAAGACTGGAGAATATCTGTTGTCCCACTCACAAACAACAATAGGGATTACAACTCTCTCCAGTTCACACAGTCTCAAAGATATTAAGCCAGTTACTCACACTGTACAACTATCAGTTGCACACCACATTTGCTCAGCAGCACCTACCTTCAGTACCCGCACTTGTGTGTTGTCGAGACGTTGGCTAACTTCAGCAGACAGCCCAGTGGCTGGTTGTGTAGAAACTAGCAGGTGTTGAAAGGTATAAACTGCATCTTTCAGCAACTGCAAACAGAAGACAATGAGAGAGAATGCATGAAATGGGCTTAGTGAGACTCACAGTATTAAGATTTCAATTTCCATTCATTGAATGTGTCACTGGCAAGGTCAGCAGTTATTGTCTTTCCCTAACTGACCTCGGGAAGGTGGTGGTAAGTCAGCTGTAGTCCTCATTTATGTACACCCATAGTGATGTTAGATAGGGAGATGTTTTCCATTTGTTCATGGGATGTGACCATTACTGGCTGGGCCAGAATTTATTGTCCATCCTTAATTGCCCAGAAGGTCTGACTCTGAAGTCATATGTAGTTTAGATTAGATTAGATTCCCTACAGTGTGGAAACAGGCCCTTCGGCCCAACAAGTCCACATCGACCCTCCGACGAGTAACCCATCCCCCTCTGACTAATGCTCCGAACAACTATGGACAATTTAGCATGGCCAATTCACCTGACCTGCACATCTTTGGACTGTGGGAGGAAACTGGAGCAGCCAGAGGAAACCCACGCAGACACAGGGAGAATGTGCAAACTCCACACAGACAGTCGCCCGAGGCTGGAATCGAACCTGGGTCCCTGGCGCTGTGAGGCAGCAGCGCTAGTTTAGACTGGGTTAGGAAGGCAGATTTCCTTCCTTAAAGAGCATTAGTGAACCAGATTCATTTTTAACAGCAATTGTTTCAAGGTTGCCATGAGAGGAGGTTTTTTTAGATTCTGCTTTTTAAATTCAAACTTCACCATCTGCTATGTTGGGATTCAAAACCGTGTCCCCAGAACATTAGCTTGAAGTTCAGGATTATCAGTCCAGTGATTTTGTCACTGCCTCCCCTACAGAATTTCAGGATCCTGACCCCCGTGACAGTGAAGGAATGGCAAGATGGGTTTCAAATTAGAATGGTGTGTGGTTTGAAGGGAGACAGGCAGGCAGGGATGATCTCCACTGCCCTTGCCCTTAAATGAGAAATTTAGAAAGTGCAGTCATGCGAATGACAGTTCACATGCAGCCAATGACTTTCAGGAGTGACTGGTAATGTTGACTGGTCCTTTTCCAGATGTTCAACAAGGAAGCTGTTCTTATTGGCTTCTCTTACACTGCTAGACACAGAATAGATGGGTAGAATACTGATGAAAGGCTTATGCCCGAAACATCGATTCTCCTGCTCGCCGGATGCTGCCTGACCTGCTGTGCTTTCCCAGCATCACACTTCTCGACACTGATCTCCAGCATCTGCAGTCCTCACTTTCTCACAGAATAGGATGGGCACTCTTCAGTGTGCACTCGACTGTTCAATACATAGAGTGGGTCTACTCAGCCCATCATGTTGATACCAGCTTTCTGAAACAGCCCCAGAATCTCTTGCTTTCTCCATTATTCTACAATAGTCGCTCTTCAAGTCTTTATCTAATTCTCCATGCAAAGTTACAAATCAGTCTACCAACCCTTCAGACAGTGGGGTCCAGATGAAAAGAATTTGCTGCATGAAAAAGAAACTCCTCATCACAGCACTCAATCTCTGAATCTCTGTTTTGCCAACATCTAATTTCATTCATTCCATCTAATAAATAGAATTGATTTAATAATTATTCAATACTTCTGTGAAACCTTCCCTTAATCTTCCATATGCTGACAATCCCATCTTCTCCACTCTCTCTCCATAGCTGAAACTCTCTATCCCAACTCACATTCTAATCAATCTCCTCGGCATCTTCCTACAGCATCCTGAGATTTGGTACTAGAATTTTTAAAAATTTATTTATACGACTTGGGCATTGCTGTGTGTGTCAACATCTAGTTGCCTCTGAGAAGGTGGTGGTGAGCTGTCTTCTTCGACCGCTGCAGTCCATGTTCTGTAGGTTGACCCACAATGGCCTTAAGGAGAGAGTTCCAGCATTTTGACTTAGTAACACTCCAGACAATATATTTCCAAGTCGGGATGGTGAGTGGCTTGGAGGGAACTTGCAGACAATGGCATTCCCATGTATCTGCTGCCCTTGTCCTTTCAGATGGTAACGGTCATAGGTTAGGAAGGTGCTGTCATGGGAGCATTTGAAAATTTCCGCAATGGATCTTGTAAATGGCACACACTACTCTTACTGAGCATCAGCAGTGGAGGGAGGGAATTTTTGAGGATTTGGTGCCAAACAATCATTGTCTTGGATAATGTCGAGCTTCTTGACTGTTGTTGGAGCTGCACTCATTGAGGCAGATGGGGAGTATTCCATCACACTCTTGACTCATGCCTTGTAGATGGTGGACAGGCTTTGGAGAGTCAGAAGGTAAGTTACTTGATACAGGATTCCTAACTTCTGACTTGCTTTTATAGCCAAGGTATTTATTTGGATGGTTCAGTTCAGTTTCTGGTCAATGGCAGGATGTTGATAGTGGGACTTCAGTGATGGTAATGTCATGGAATGCCAAGGGGCAATGGTTAGATTCTCTTGTTGAATATGGTTATTGCCTGGTACTTGCATGGTGCAATTGCCGTATGCCATTTGTTAGCCAAAACTGGATATTGTCCAGATCTTGCTGCATTTGAATATGGACTGATTCAGTATCTGAGGAGTTGTAAATGGTGCTGAACATTGTGCAATCAAAGGTGAACCTCCCCACTTCTGACCTTATGATGGAGGGAAGGTCACTGATGAAATAGCTGAAGATGGTTGGGTCTAGGACACTACCCTGAGGAACTCCTGCTGAGATATCCTGGAGCTGAGATGACTGACCTCCAACAACTATTACAATCTTCCTATGTGCCAGGTATGATTCCAACCAGAGGAGAATTTGCTTCCTGATTCCCATTAATTTCAGTTTTGCTCAGGCTCCTTGACACTACATTTGGTCAAACGGACACAATATTCCAGCTGAGGTCGAACCAATGAGTCATAGCATCACAGAGTTATACAACACAGAAACAGACCCTTCGGTCCATGCTGACCAGATATCCAAACCCAATCTAATCCCATTTGCCAGCACTTGGCCCATATCCCTCCAAACCCTTCCTATTCATATACCCATCCTGATGCCTTTTAACTGTTGTAATTGCACCAGCCTCCACCATTTCCTCTGGCAGCTCATTCCATACATGTACCACCCTCTGTGTGAAAAAATTGCCCCTTAGGCCCCTTTTAAATTTTTCCCCTCTCACCCTAAACCTATGTCCCTCTTGTTCTGGACACCCCCACCCCAGGGAAAATACATTGTCTATTTCCTAATAATGTCCCTCATGATTTTACAAACCTTTATAACATCACCCCTTAGTCTCCGACACTCCAAAGGGAAAACAGCCCCAGCCTATTCAGCCTCTCCCTATAGTTTAAATCCTCCAACCTGGCAACATTGTTGTAAATCTTTTCTGAACCCTTTCAAATTTCACAACATTCTTGCAATAGAATGGAGACCAGAATTGAACGCAATATTCCAGAAGAGTCCTAACCAATGTTCTGTACAACTACAACATGACCTCCTAACTCCTATACTCAATGCTCTGACCAACAAAGGAAATCATACCAAATGCCTTCTTCACTATCCTATCTACCTGTAACTCCACTTTCAAGGAACTATGAACCTTCACTTCAAGGTCTCTTTGTTCAATTAACACTCCCCAGGACTTTACCATTAAGTGTATAGAACTTGCTCTAATTTGCCTTTCCAAAAGGTAGCACCCCACATTTATCGAAATTAAACTCCATCTGCCACTCCTGAGCCCATTGGCCGACCTCATCAAGGTCCCCTTAGACTCTGTCCACCTATCACCAATCCTTGTGGCACTCCACTGGTCACAGGCCTCCAGTCAGAAAGGCAACTTTCCACCACCAACCTCTGCCTTCTACCTTCGAGCCAGTTCTGCATCTAAATGGCTTGTTCTCCCTGTATTCTATGAGATCTAAACTTGCTAACCAGTCTATCATGAGGAACCTTGTCAAATGCCTTATTGAAGACCTAATAGCTCATGTTCACCATTCTGCCCTCATCAATCCTCTTTGTTACTTCTTCAAAAAACTCAATCAAGTTTGTGAGACATGACTTCCCACGTACAAAGCCATGTTGACTATCCCCAATCAGTCCTTGCCTTTCCAAATATATGTAAATCATGTCCCTCAGGATTCCTTCGAACAACTTGCCGGCCACTGATGTCAGGCTCACCGGTCTATGGTTCCCTGGCTTTTCCTTACCACCTTTCTTAAACAGTGACACCACATTAGCCAACCTCTAGTCTTCCGGCACCTCACCTGTGAGTATCGATGATATAAATATCTCAGCAAGGGGCCCAGCAATCACTTCCCTATTTTCACTGTAACTTCCTGGCTCTTTCACTCCATCCCTCTCTTTTCAAAGGCTCAGGACATAAACTAGAATCCTTTTTTTAAAAATCAACTTGCCCTGCTGCCTTCAAAGTCTACGAGTTTGGATGTGTCCATGTGAAAATGTAACTGCTCCCTGAATATTCACCCATCAGATCGAAGCATTGCCAAGACTCGACAGCAGAGCACATTCTGAGGGATGCTTTCTGTGCCTCAGTTAGTAATGTTTTCATGTCAGAGTCACAAGATTCAGAGTTTAAGTCCCGATCCAGCAACTAAGTCCAAAGGTCCTGTCTGATACTCCTGAGAAAATGCTGCACTGTCAGTGGTGCCGTCTTCCACATGCAAGGGTCCACCTTTCCACTTGGCCTGATGTAAAAGATTCTTGGCACATTTGGAGGAAAGGGAGGGAGTTATCCTTTATGTTCTTGCCACAATGTGTCCCTCGAAGAACATGGGAAAACCAGATTCATTATCACAGCACTGCGGAGAGGAGTGTGAGTTGATTG
Organism: Chiloscyllium plagiosum; assembly: GCF_037043375.1. Lineage (NCBI taxonomy): Eukaryota > Metazoa > Chordata > Chondrichthyes > Orectolobiformes > Hemiscylliidae > Chiloscyllium > Chiloscyllium plagiosum. Next base: position 23,028,581 of record NW_028270183.1, on the reverse strand, counting down.
CTGAGTCTCTTCATTATAACAGTAACTACATTTCCATCGACTGTAAAGCATCTAGTGATTGTGAAAGGTGCAACACAAATGCAAGTCTTTCCTTTGATTCTCCTGATCTTGCAGAAAGGAGCCACTCAGGAAGGGGCAACATTTTTCACACAGAGGGTGGCGCAGATATGGCATGAGCTGCCAGAGCAAGTGGTGGAGTTTGGTGCAATTACAACGTTTAAAAGGCACCTAGATGGGTACATGAATAAGAAGGGTTTAGAGGAATATGGGCCAAGTGCTGGCAAATGGGACTAGATTAATTTAGGATATCTAGTCGGCATGGACAAATTGGACTGAAGGGTCTGTTTCTGTGCTGTACAACTCTATGACTCTAATAAGAAACTGAACCCATCAGTAATTGTGACTGAGTCAGTTCTCTGAGAGGAATGAGCTCTGTGGCTTTCACTTGGGCGGCTAATGATTTACAGTAACTCCCAAAACAATGACTATTGGGGAGCTGATGGCCTGGTGGTATGATCTCTGGATTGTTAATCTAGAGACCAAAGTAATGCTCTGGAGGGGCGAGGGTCAAATCTTGCCAAGGCAGATGGTGGAATTTGAATTCAATAAACATCTGGAATTAACAATCTAATGATAACCATTGTCAATTATTGGAAAAGCTCATCTGGTTCACTAATGTCCTTTAGGGAAGGAAACTGCCTGATCTAGCCCACATGTAACTCCGGACCCATGGCAATGTGATTGACTCTTGCTCTCTGGGCAATTTCGAATGAGCAATAAATGCTAGCCTGGCCAATGACACCCACATCCTGTGAATGAATAAAACAAAACTCAGGTCAGGCAAGCTGCCTGCCTTATAATTCAATTAGATCTTTTCCAAACTTCTTTAGTTTTACCTATTTTAAATACTATTTTACACTATTGAATAGCATGTGCACGTTTGTGTCCATTTGTGTGTATTTATCTCGGTAAGAGAAGATTCATAAATCTCAAACATACTCATGTGTGTTCCAGCATGCCATTTGTGCATGTTGATTAGCCTATCAGTCCCTTGTGTGCATGCATGTGTGATTGCCTGTGTTTGTGTCTCTACCTAAATATGTGCATGTTTATGTGTGTGTGATTGTACATGTGTACATTTCTGCATCTGTATGTGTCTGTGTATATGTCTGCCCATTTGCATCTCTAGCTGTTTGTGTGTGTCTACATTTTTATTTGTCAATGTGGGTGTGTGATAGTTTCTATGTGTTTGAATGTGTGTATTTGTAGCTGTCTCTGTGTTTCAGTGTTTGTGTATATGTGCACATCTGTATCACTCTGCGTATGCCTGTGTGTGTATCTGTCTGTCTTGAACACGTATGTGTGTCAATATCTCTGTTTGTATATTTGTGTGTGTCTGCATTTTTCTGTCTGCATGCATATGTGTTTGTCTGTGTCTCTGTGACTGTGTGTATGCCTGTAACTCTGTCTTCATGTCTGCATGTGTCTGCATATGTAGGTTTGCATCTCTGTGTGTCCATCCATCTGTATGCATACATCAGTCTGTATGCATGTGTCAGTTTATGTGCGTCAGTCTGTCTGTCTGTATGTCATTCTGTGACTGTGTGTGCCAGTTTGTGAGTGTGTGCATGTCCAGACATCAGTTTGTTTGTGTGTCAGCCTTTGTGTATGTGTATGTCAGTATGTCTGCATGTATCAGTCTGTGTGCGTGTCAGTCTGTGTGTGTATATGACCGCCTGTGTGTATGTGTGCATGTCAGCCTGTGTACATCCTATTGGTCAAAGTGTTTGCATGTGTCGATTTGTGTGCATGTGCTAGTTTATGTATATGTGTGTGAGTCTGTGTGTGTTTGTCAGTCTGTATGTTTATGTCAGCCTGTATGTGTATGTGTATGTCAGTCTGTGTGCATGTCAGTCCATGGGTAGGTCAATCTGTGTGTGTCAATCTATGTGCACATATATAAAGAAGAACAAAGAATAAAGAAAATTTACAGCCCATGAACAGACCCTTTGGCCTCCAAGCCTGAGCCAATCCAAATCTACTGTCTAAACCTGTCGCCCAGTTCCTAAGCATCTGTATCTCTCTGCTCCCCACCTACTCATGCATCTGTCCAGACGCATCTTAAATTAATATACCGTGCCTGCCTCTACTATCTCTGCTGGCAACGTGTTCCAGGCACCTACGAATGCCTGTGTAAAGTACTTGCCACATGTATCCCCTTTAAACTTTTCACCTCTCACCTTGAAAGCATGATCTCTCATTATTGAATCCCTCACCCTGGAAAAAAGCTTATCTTTATCTACCCTGTCTATACCCTTCATGATTTTGTAGACCTCAATCAGGTCTCCCCTCAGACTTCATTTTTTCTAATGAAAACAAACCTAACCTATTCAACATGATTTCATGTCATCTGCAAACTTGCTGATCATACCAACAGTGCCCTATTCCAGATCATTTGTGTATGTTACAAACAACTGTGGCCCCAGCACTGATTCCTGTGGAACACCACTGGTCACCTTCATAGCTAGCATTTTCCATACCAGGCAACACCCTTTCCACAGTGTCCACATCCTTTTGGTAATGTGGCGACCAGAACTGTACACAGTATTCTAAATGCGGCCGAACAATTTTAACATGACCTGCCAGCTCTTATACTCATTATCCCAGCCAATGAAGGCAAGCTTACCATATGCCTTTTTGACCACTCTCTCCACCTATGCAGCAACCTTCAGGGTACAATTGACCTGAACTCCCAGATCTCTCTGCTCATCAACTTTTCACAAGGCTCTACCATTTACTGTATAATTCGCTCTAGAATTAGACTTCACCTTACATTTGCCTGGATTGAACTCCATCTGCCACTTCTCTGACCAAATCTCCAGTCTATCTATATTTTCCTGTATTCTTTGACAGCCCCCCCATGCTTTCTGCTACTCCACCAAACTTCATGTCATCTTAAACTTGCTGATCATACCAGCAGTGCCCTATTCCAGATCATTTGTGTATGTTACAAACAACAGTGGCACCAGCACTGATCCCTGTGGAACACCACTGGTCACCTTTCTCCATTTCGAGAAACTCCCTTCAACTACTACTCTCTGTCTCCTGTTGCTCAACCAGTTCTTTATCCACCTAGCTAGAACACCCTGCACACACCATGTGACTTCACTTTCGCTATTAGTTTACCATGGGGAACCTTATCAAACGCCTTACTAAAGTCCATGTATATGACCTCTACAACCCTTCCTTCATCTATCAACCTGGTCACTTCCTCAAAGAACTCTATTAAGTTGGTAAGGCACGATCTCCCCCGCACAAAATCATGTTGCCTATCACTGATAAGCCAATTCTTTTCCAATATAAATAGATTTTATCCCTCAGTACCTTCTCCAGCAATTTTCCCACCACTGATGTGAAGCTCACTGGTCTGTAGTTACCTGGAATATCCCTACTACCCTTCTTGTACAGGGGAACCACATGAGCAACCCTTCAGTCCTCCGGCACCTCACCTGTGTTTAAGGACTGTGTGTGTGTGTGTGTCAGAATGCATGTGTATGCTAGTCTGTGTGCCTATGTGAATTTGTGTGTATGTGTCAGTCTGTGTGTATGGGTCTGTGTGTGTGTATGTGTGTGTGTGCACATGTGTGTCAAACCGTATGTGTATGTCAGTCTATGTGTCAGTCTGTATGCGTACGTTAGTCTGTGTGTGTGTATGTTTGTCAGTCTGTGTAACTGTGTCAGTCTGTGTGTGTGTCAGTGTGTGTGTTTCTGTCAGGCTGTGTGTGTTACTCTGTATGTGTGTGTCAGGCTGTGTGTGTGTTACTCTGTGTGTCAGGCTGTGTGTGTCAGGCTATGTGTGTGTCAGGCTGTGTGTGTATCAGACTGTGTGTGTATCAGACTGTGTGTGTGTCAGGCTGTGTGTGTATCAGACTGTGTGTGTTAGGCTGTGTGTATATCAGTCTGTGTGTGTGTGTGTGTCAGACTGTGTGTGTTAGGCTGTGTGTGTATCAGACTGTGTGCATGTCAGGCTGTGCGTATGTCAGTCTGTGTGTGCGTGTCATACTGTGTGTGTGTCAGACTAAGTGTGTGTGCATCAGGCTGTGTGTGTATCAGACTGTGTGCGTGTCAGGCTGTGTGTGTATCAGACTGTGTGCGAGTCAGGCTGTGTGTACGTCAGTCTGTGTGTGTGTCATACTGTGTGTGTCAGGCTGTGTGTATGTCAGGCTGTGTGTGTGTCAGTCTGTGTGTGTGTCAGTCTGTGTGTTTCTGTCAGGCTGTGTGGGTTACTCTGTATGTGTGTGTCAGGCTGTGTGTGTGTTACTCTGTGTGTCAGGCTGTGTGTGTCAGGCTATGTGTGTGTCAGGCTGTGTGTATCAGACTGTGTGTGTGTCAGACTGTGTGTGTATCAGACTGTGTGTGTATCAGACTGTGTGTGTATCAGGCTGTGTGTGTATCAGACTGTGTGTGTATCAGGCTGTGTGAATATCAGTCTGTGTGTGTGTGTCAGACTGTGTGTGTTAGGCTGTGTGTGTATCAGACTGTGTGTGTGCCAAGCTGTGTGTATGTCAGTCTGTGTGTGTGCATCAGGCTGTGTGAATATCAGTCTGTGTGTGTGTGTGTCAGACTGTGTGTGTTAGGCTGTGTGTGTATCAGACTGTGTGTGTGCCAAGCTGTGTGTATATCAGTCTGTGTGTGTGCATCAGGCTGTGTGTGTATCAGACTGTGTGCATGTCAGGCTGTGCGTATGTCAGTCTGTGTGTGTGTGTGTGTCATACTGTGTGTGTGTCAGACTAAGTGTGTGTGCATCAGGCTGTGTGTGTATCAGACTGTGTGCGTGTCAGGCTGTGTGTGTATCAGACTGTTTGTGTGTCAGGCTGTGTGTGTATCAGACTGTGTGTGTATCAGGCTGTGTGTATATCAGTCTGTGTGTATGTGTGTGTCAGACTGTGTGTGTTAGGCTGTGTGTGTATCAGACTGTGTGTGTGCCAAGCTGTGTGTATGTCAGTCTGTGTGTGTGCATCAGGCTGTGTGCGTATCAGACTGTGTGTGTGTGTCAGGCTGTGTGTGTATCAGACTATGTGTGTGTCAGGCTGTGTGTGTCAGTCTGTGTGTGTGCATCAGGCTGTGTGTGTATCACACTGTGTGCGTGTCAGGCTGTGTGCATATCAGACTATGTGTGTGTCAGGCTGTGTGTGTATCAGACTGTGTGCGTGTCAGGCTGTGTGTACGTCAGTCTGTGTGTGTGTCAGGCTGTGTGTATGTCAGTTTGTGTGTGTCAGGCTGTGTGTGTATCAGACTGTGTGTGTGTCAGGCTGTGTGTGTCAGGCTGTGTGTGTCAGTCTGTGTGTGTGCATCAGGTTGTGTGTGTATCAGACTGTGTGAGTGTCAGGCTGTGTGCGTGTCAGACTGTGTGTGTGTCAGGCTGTGTGTGTATCAGACTGTGTGCGTGTCAGGCTGTGTGTACGTCAGTCTGTGTGTGTGTCATACTGTGTGTCATACTGTGTGTGTCAGGCTGTGTGTATGTCAGGCTGTGTGTATGTCAGGCTGTCTGTGTGTCAGGCTGTGTGTATGTCAGTCTGTGTGTGTGCACCAGGCTGTGTGTGTATCAGGCTGTGTGTGTGTCAGGCTGTGTGTATGTCAGTCTGTGTGTGTGCACCAGGCTGTGTGTGTATCAGGCTGTGTGTGTATCAGGCTGTGTGTGTGTCAGGCTGTGTGCGTATCAGACTGTGTGCGTGTCAGGCTGTGTGTATGTCAGTCTGTGTGTGTGGGTCATACTGTGTGTGTGTCAGGCTGTGTGCGTGTCAGGCTGTGTGCATATCAGACTATGTGTGTGTCAGGCTGTGTGTGTATCAGACTGTGTGCGTGTCAGGCTGTGTGTACGTCAGTCTGTGTGTGTGTGTCAGGCTGTGTGTATGTCAGTTTGTGTGTGTCAGGCTGTGTGTGTATCAGACTGTGTGTGTGTCAGGCTGTGTGTGTCAGTCTGTGTGTGTGCATCAGGTTGTGTGTGTATCAGACTGTGTGAGTGTCAGGCTGTGTGCGTGTCAGACTGTGTGTGTGTCAGGCTGTGTGTGTATCAGACTGTGTGCGTGTCAGGCTGTGTGTACGTCAGTCTGTGTGTGTGTCATACTGTGTGTCATACTGTGTGTGTCAGGCTGTGTGTATGTCAGGCTGTGTGTATGTCAGGCTGTCCGTGTGTCAGGCTGTGTGTATGTCAGTCTGTGTGTGTGCACCAGGCTGTGTGTGTATCAGGCTGTGTGTGTGTCAGGCTGTGTGCGTATCAGACTGTGTGCGTGTCAGGCTGTGTGTATGTCAGTCTGTGTGTGTGGGTCATACTGTGTGTGTGTCAGGCTGTGTGTGTATATCAGACTGTGTGCGTGTCAGGCTGTGTGTGTGTCAGGCTGTGTCTGTTACTCTGTGTATGTGTCAGTCTGTGTGTGACAGTCTGTGTGTTATATGTGAGTGTGTATTATTCCAGTCTACTGGATGTGTGGCACCTGTTGGATGATATTCTGTGCCCGTTGGGTTAGAAATCGAAAGCCAGTGAAAGAGAATCGAGGTTCCAGCTCGCTTAGTGACTGCTCCAGTGTTTCTGTCTTCTTGTAGCAGTGCTGCACGTGGGCAGATTGATACGGCAGGGCTTGGAGCTGGCTGCAGACCTGAGAGAAAGGTCAATGAGAAATTCAAGTGAGAACGACAAAGTAAGGAACCTCAAGCCAAAACCTCGTCAGTGCCAAGTGACAAATGGGACCAAGGACACAATATGGGGCAGCCACACAATCAGGTGGTCATGGTGGAATCACATGTAGCTTCTCTCGCAGTCACATCCGTCCAAAGTCAGGTTACATCTCCATTAAGCAGAACCTACAGTGACCTTTGATCCAGTGACTAGGTGCAAATGATGTGCAACCCAAAGATCAGCCTCTTGGCCCCCACTTCCCATTGCTAAGCGCCAGAATCTCATGTTTAATACCTCCAATCTGTTACTGCCCCTGCCATGTTACCAAGCAGCCATTCTTCCTCAGACCCGTGAGAATAGATGTTTACCCTTTTTGGAGCAATTAGAACGAGAGGTCATAGTTTGAGGATAAGGGTTTGCAGATTTAAAACAGAGATGAGGAGGAATTACTTCTCTCAAAGGATCATGAATCTGTGGAACTCAGTCCCCCAGAGTGTGGTGGATGCCAGGACCAGGAGTAAATTTGAGGAGGAGCCAGACAGATTTTTAATTATGTGAACTGGTGGACAGAGAATTGGTAAACTAACTGGAAGCAAACCGCATAAATGTGTTATTTTCAGGTTGGACCTAATGGGGTTCAGTGCTTGAACCTCAGTTATTTACAATCAGTACAAATAAGTCAAATGAAGGGAGCTTGCAAAACTCGCCAATTATACTAAGACTCGTGAGAAGATTTAATGTGAGGGGTATTGTGGTAGGTTAAGGGAGTGGTCAAAAAATTGACCAATGGAGTATAATGTATCACCTCGGCCAGAGAGCTGCTGCTTTGCTCCGTGCTCTTCACCACACTGATCACTCGGTTCACTTCCTCAGAGAACAGTCTTCGAGTTTCCTCGAGGCCAGCATTCATGGGATCAGCCAGCCTGTCCCGTGCTGACTCCAGGTGGGGCCGTACCTGTGCTTCGCAGCACCATCGTACACGCTCGCCCAGTGACTCTGTGGAAAGGCAACTCACGTCAGGATCAAGCCTCATCAGCCATATCCTCTAGCCATCTCCTTCCCAAGGGTCATCGCTGGCCCGTGGCCATATCTGTCCCCCGGCCATCTCCATCCCTGGCCATTTTCATCCTTGGCATCTCTGACCCCCGGCCATCTCCATCACCTGGCCATATCTGTCACAGATGCATCTCTGTTCACTGGCCATCTCCATCCCCAGGCCATCTCCACCCCAGGGCCATCTCCATCTTTTGGTCATCTCCATTCCTCAGCCATCTACATCCCAGGTTCATCGCCACACCCCTCAGCAACTCCACCCCATGTCCCTCTCTAGCCCACACCCATCTCTGTCCCTCGCCATTTCCTTCTATCCCACTGCCAGAGGGATATTCCCTGCGAGAGATGACTCACATCATAGACAATCCCTAAGTAATGATATTGGACAGATCCATCAGTTTGGTTCCTGTGTTCATTTGCCTCTCTCAGGACGTAGGTGAATGAACAGGGTGGAGGATGGACGAATGGTTGAGATGGGGTGGATTGATCAATTGACCTTGACATGTCCGTTTGCTGGATAAACATGGTAATGCAAGCAGAACTCCAAAGGTAAATGGGTGTGTGGAACTTGCACCCACCAAAGACTGGGATTTGGTGAGGCCAATAGAAATTTTCAGGATTGCAGGATTCAGGAGATCAATGTTTGCGAAGATGCAATCACTGTTGAGTCTCAGATCTGCTGGTCTCTAACCCTATGACCAGAAGAAAGTTTAAGACAGCCTCATACCTTGGAGTTTAGCCACAAGCTCCTTCTTGGAGGTGAGGATTTGATTGAAGTCTGAGCGAATTTTCTTCTCCAGTTGCAGGCTGTGCTCCTCATTCTCCCTGAGCAGAGCCTGGAACCCTTCAGAAACATGCAATTCCACCACTGCATACATCTCCCCAATCATCTATAGAGAAAAAAAAATGCCCGATTCCATCAGACCCATTTTTATATCACAAACCAGGCCATTTAGCCCAACTCCTCTATGCTGGTCTTTGTACTTCACGCATGCTTCCTGCCACCTTACTTCACCTCATCATTAGCACTTCCTTCTACTTGTTTTACATCATGTGGCAGGTGGTGTAGCATTAATTTTTAAAAATTAATTTGTGAGATGTGGGCGTCGCTGGTTGGGCCCAGCATTTATTGCCTGTCCATAGTTGGCCCTTGAGACGATGGTGGTGAGCTACCATCTTGAACTGCTGCAGTCTACGTGCTATGGGTTGACCTAAAATATCACTGTCAAAATGTGTGACGCTGGAAAAGCAGCATCCGAGGAACAGGACAGTCCATGTTTCAATCATAAGCTCTTCATCAAGAATGTTGAAGATGTTCTCCAGCATCTGCAGTCCTCACTTTCCATGTCACTGAACAAATAATCCGGAACCGCAGGGGAGGCTGTGGCCTAGTGATACTATCTTTAGACTACTAATCCAGGAAACTCAGTTCATATTCTAGGCATCTGTGTGAAAAGCAAAGAAAATTTGCCATCCTCACTTGGTCTGGCCTATCTGTGACTTCCAGAGAAATGTGGTTGACTCCCACCCTAGTCAAGCAACAGTCTGACATAGTCACACTCAGGGATTCACATCTTACTGACACCACCACTACCATCCCCAGATATATCCTGACCCATTGTCAGGACAGACCCAGTAGAGGTGGCAGCACAGGGGTATACAGTGGGGAGGTAGTTATCCTGGGAGTCCTTGACATTGACTCTGGACTCCATAAAGTCTAATGGATGCAGGTTAAACATGGGCAAAGAAATCATTTGCTGATTACTGTTTATTGTCTTCCCTCGGCTTATAAATCCGTAATCTTCATGTTGAACAACTCTTGGAGGAAGCACTGAGGATGGCAAGGGCATAAAATGTACTCTGGGTGGGAGATTTCAATGTTCACCACCAAGGGCATCTTGGCAGCAGTACATCTGATCAAACTGGTTGGGTCCTAAAGGACACAGCTGCTAGACTGGGTATGTAGAACCTGGTGAGCATGTTTGGTACCTGGTACTTTGATGTTGTGGCCATTTCAGAGACATGGATAGAGCAGGGACAGGAATGGTTGTTGCAGGTTCCGGGTTTAGATGTTTCGGTAAGATCAAGGAAGGTGGTAAAAGGGGGGAGGAGGTGTGGCATTATTAGTCAAGGACAGTATTACAGTGGCACAAAGGACATTTGATGAGGACTCATCTAACTGAGGTAGTATGGGCTAGGGTTCAAAAGAGGAAAGGAGAGGTCACCCTGTTGGGAGTTTTCTATAGGTCTCCAAAAAGTTCCAGAGATGTAGAGGAAAGGATTGCAAAGATGAAACTGGATGGGGGCAAAAGTAACAGGGAAGTTGTTATGGGGGCCTTCAACTCACCAAACATTGACTGAAAATGCTATAGTTTGAGTACTATAGATGGGTCAGTTTTTGTCCAATGTATGCAGGAGGGTTAAAAAGGGCTGAAGAAGGGCTTATGCCTGAAACATCGATTCTCCTGGTCCTTGGATGCTGCCTGACCTGCTGCACTTTTCCAGCAACACGTTTTCAGCTCATGCAGGAGGGTTTCCTAACACAGTACGTTGACAGGCCAGCAAGAGGAGAAGCCACATTGGATTTGGTACCGGGTAAGGAACCCAGCTAGGTGTTAGATTTGGAGATAGGTGGGCACTTTGGTGATAGTAATTACAATTCAGTAATGTTTACTTTAATGATGGAAAGGGATAGATATATACCGCAGGGCAGGTGTTATAGCTGGGGGAAAGGCAATTAGGCAACATTTAAATGCAAAGGATGTGAAAGGAAACTGCAGGGGATGGGCACAATTGAAATGTGGAGCTTGTTCAAGGAACAGCTACTGCGTGTCCTTGATAAGTATGTATCTGTCAGGCAGGGAGGAAGTGGTTGAGCAAGGGAACCATGGTTTACTGAAGTTGAATCTCTTATCAAGAAGAAGAAGGAGGCTTATCTTAAGATGAGGAGTGAAGGCTCAGATAAGGCGCTTGAGAGATACAAGTTAGCCAAGAAGGACCTAAAGGGAGAGCTAAGAAGAACCAGGTGGGAACTTGAGAAGTCTTTGACAGGTAGGATCAAGGAAAACCTAAAGATTTCTATAGGTATGTCAGGAATAAAACAATGACTGGAGTAAGATTAGGGCCAGTCAAGGACAGTAGTGGGAAGCTGTGCGTGCAATCTGAAGAGATATGAGAGGCATTAAATGAATATTTTTCGTCATTATTCACACAGGAAAAAGACAATGTTGTCGAGGAGAATACTGAGATACAGGCTATTAGACTAAACAGGATTGAGGTTCATAAGGAGGAGGTGTTAGCAATTTTGGAAAGTGTGAAAATAGAATGGGGTGGCTCAGTGGTTAGCACTGTTGCCTCACAGCACCAGGGTCCCAGGTTCGATTCCAGCCTCGGGCATCTGTCTGTGTGGAGCTTGCACATTCTCCCTGTGTCTACGTGGATTTCCTCCGGGTGCTCCGGTTTCCTCCCACAATCCAAAGATGTGCTGATCAGATGAATTGACCAGGTGAAATTGCCTGTAGTGTTAGGTGCATTAGTCAGGGGTAAATGTAGGGGAGTGGGTCTGGGTGGGTTGCTCTTCAGAGGGTCAGTATGGATTTGTTGAGCCGAAGGGCTTATTTCACACTGTAGGAATCTAATCTTTAGATAAAATGGGATTCTCTGGGAAGCAGGGAAGAGATTACAGAGCCCTTGTCTTTGACCTTTATGTCATCATTGTCCACAGAAAGAGTGCCAAAAGACTGGAGGATAGCAAACATTGTCCCCTTGTTCAAGAAGTAGAGACAACCCTGGTAATTGTAGACCAGTGAGCCTTTCTTCGGTTTGGGTAAAGTGTTTGAAAGGATTATAAGAGATAGGATTTATAATCATCTAGAAAGGAATAAGTTGATTAGGGATAGTCAACACGGTTTTGTGAAGGGTGGGTCGTTCTTTGAGATCGTGACCAAACAGATGGATGAGAGTAAAGCAGTTGATGTGATGTACATGGATTTCAGTAAAACGTTTGGTAAGGTTCCCCATGGTTGGCTATTGCAGGAAATACAGAGGCATGGGATAATGGGTGATTTAGCGGTTGGGATCAGAAATTGGTTAGCTGTAAGAAGATAGAGGGTGGTGGTTAATGGGAAATGTTCATCCTGGAGTTCAATTACTGCAAGGATCTGTTTTGGGGCCACTGATGTTTGTCATTTTTATAACTGACCTTGTGGGCGGCACGGTGGCACAGTGGTTAGCACTGCTGCCTCACAGCGCCAGAGTCCCGGGTTCAACTCCCGCCTCAGGCGACTGACTGTGTGGAGTTTGCATGTTCTCCCCGTGTCTGTGTAGGTTTCCTCCGGGTGCTCTGGTTTCCTCCCACAGTCCAAAGATGTGCAGGTCAGGTGAATTGGCCATGCTAAATTGCCCGTAGTGTTAGGTAAGGGATAAATGTAGGGATATGGGTCAGTATGGACTTGTTGGGCCAAAGGGCCTGTTTCTACACTGTAATGTAATCTAATCAAACCTAGATGAGCGCGTCGTGCCGAATGGTGTAGGTTACAGAGGGACATAGATAAACTGCAGAGCTGGGCTGAGAGGTGGCAAATGGAGTTTAATGCGGAAAAGTGTGAGGTGATTCACTTTGGAAGGCTCAAGAGAATACAGAGTACTGGGCTAATGGTAAGATTCTTGTAGTGTGGATGAGCAGAGAGATCTTGGTATCCATGTGCATAGATCCCTGAAAGTTGCCACCCGGTTGATAGGGTTGTTAAGAACATGTACGGGGGGGGGGGATCCAAGATGGCGGCGACCCAGCAAGTCTGAGTCTATAGTGCTCTTCCCAAGACCTGGGCAAAGTGGGTCACCCACACTCACCAAATCATTTAAAATAGCTGTTTAATTTAATTAATTGCTGAGTATTAAATTTAAACAATCTAATCTTTAGTAAAAATGACCAAAGGGAAGGGAGCCTGCAGCTCTCAGCAAGCAGGAACCCCTCCCCCATCCTCTCCAGCTGCAGCAGAGGCGTCCACAGCTGCCCTGGGGGACTTACCTACGGTGGCGAGCCTTGTGGAAATCATCTCTAAACTCGATGCGAAGATCAACGCTCTTATTGAAGAATCCCGAAGTCGATGGGACTCACTCTCGGCCGCGCTGCAAAAGCACGACCGAGACATTAAAGAAGTCGAGCGCCGTTTCGGAGGGGCGGAGCTAAAGGCCGCGACCTCTGAAACTACAGCGCAATCGGCCGTGGATCGGATCCGGACTCTCGAACAGCGAATCCGGACCTTAGAGAATCATATTGATGACCTCGATAATCGAGGTCGTCGAAAAAATATTCGTTTGCTGGGCCTTCCTGAACGGGAAGAGGAAGGCCAGCTTACAGCGTTTCTCGAGCAGTGGCTGCCACAGCTTTTAAATCTGGAGGCTGGATCAGGCCAGGTAAGGGTGGAATGGGCCTACCGGGTCGCCAGACGTTTTTTTTTATTATTTAGAAATAGTTTTTTATTATACTGTTGTGAGTGTATTAGAGAGCCTTTATTTTGGTGAATTTTATATACTCTATGCTCGGGATGTTCTGGATAGGGTTCCCCCTCCCGAGGGGTCTCGGATTTGCCCAGATGATTATGGTTGATCAGTCGGTTAAGTGGTGCACCTGGAATGTCAAGGGGAGTAATTCGCCAGTCAAAAGGAAGAAAATATTATCAAATCTTAAGAAAGAAAGAGTTGATATAGCTCTCCTACAGGAGACACACCTGTCGGATAAAGAACACTTGAAATTACGACAGGGTGGATTTGATCAGGCCTTTTTTTCTTCTTTTAGCTCAAAAGGTAGGGGAGTTGTTATTCTTATTCGGAAGAATTTCCCTTTCAAAATCCTAAATCAGATAAAAGACGAATCTGGACGATATATTCTGATTAAAGCCCTTATTAATGGAGAGGAATATGGGATTTTAAATTTGTACTGCCCCCCCGGCACACCCCTTTAAATTTATAATGGAAGCCTTCTCAAAATTGATGGCTCTTGGTGCCCGTCATACAATTATAGGGGGAGACTTTAATTATATTATGGATCCGGAAATAGATAGGATTCCCTGGAGTACTGCAGGAGTATCTCCCAGATCTAGACAATTGGTGGATCTGAACAAAGAATTAGCACTGGTAGATGTGTGGAGATGTCTTCATCCACAGGGCAGAGATTTTTCTTTTTACTCCAATCCACATAAATGTCATACCAGAATTGATATGTTTTTTGCCCCCTCGATTTTTAAAAATTCCATATCATCCTGTAAAATAGGTAGTATAGCAATTTCCGACCACGCTGCTGTATATATGGAAACTAAGGCGAGGAACAACGGGACATCCCCTTAGACCCCATTTGCGTATGGACCCCTTCCTAATGAAAGATAGTAAATTTGTAAAGTACTTCTCTCAAGAATTTAAAACTGTTTTAGAAATTAATTTAGGTACGGCTAGCAACCCATCAATGATGTGGGAGACCATCAAAGCTTACGCGCGAGGTTTGATCATCTCCTACTCAGCGACCCAGAAAAAATTAAAGGGAGAACAATAGCGTTTGCTCGAAGCTCGCTTAAAAGTAGCTGAAACAGCATACACTGATAGACCTTCTATTATTAAATTGCAAAGGATTACAGCCCTGAGGACAGCTCTAAACACTACGCTTACCCAAACGGCTAAGAGGGAAATATTATTTGCAAAACAAAGGTTATATGAATTTGGCGACAAACCGGGTAGATACTCAGCATTTCTTGCAAAGAAAAAAAAGGGCCCTCAAACTATCACGTCCATCAAGGAAAGTACGGGTATTTTGACTCATGATCATAAAAAGATTAACGCAATCTTTAGAAAATTTTATTCTGATTTATATAAATCGCAGGATTGTGAAGACAGGACTAAGAGGATGCAATTTGACCTTTCTGGGCCTAACTCCGGAACAGGTATCAGTCTTAAATGCTCCCCTAACAGTCCAAGAAATACTTGACGCAATCAGGCAACTTCAGAGCGGTAAGGCACCGGGCCCAGATGGCTTTCAAGCTGAATTCTATAAAGAATTTACAGGAATATTGGCTGGTCCACTTATGGACATGTATAACTATGCATATAGTCAGGGCTGTCTCCCGCCTTCGCTGAAAGAGGCAAATATCTCTCTTATCTTAAAAAAGGAAAGGATCCAGAAGATTGTACGTCATACAGACCAATATCCTTGCTAAATGTAGATTTTAAAATCCTTTCGAAAACGTTAGCATTGAGACTAGAATAGGTACTGCCACAAATTATAAAGGAGGATCAGACGGGGTTTATTAAGGGCCGTAGATCATCCAATAACATTAGAAGGGTTTTGAATATGATTCAGGCCTACCATCAGGGAAAGATACCAGGAGTAGTAGTTTCATTAGACGCGGAAAAGGCATTCGATAGGATTGAATGGTCATATTTGTTTTACACATTGGAAAGGTTAGGCGTTGGAAAGGTGTTTACCAAATGGGTCTCAACATTGTATAGTGATCCCAAAGCAGTTGTGGTTACCGGTGGCACTACGTAAATTATATGGCTGGTTGGGTTCCTTTATCTGGAATCATAGACGGCCCCTCATTAAGCTGAAGAAGCTACAGCTTCCACAGACAAGGGGACGATTGGACTTCCCGGATTTTAGGAAATATCAGTTAAGTTCCCTATTAAATTACATAGCTGATTGGGTCTTGTCTGATCCACAATCAATCTGGTTGGACATCGAGGCTTCTCAAGTAAAATACCCACTTATTAACCTTTTATTCTCAGACAAGAGGAAAATCATTACGGATCACTGTAAAAACCCTATAATACTAAACACAATTAAAGCTTGGAATATAATGCGGCAAAATGAGGGCAACTCACTTAAAACATCCCCCTATGCGCCGATAGTGGGAGCATGGAGATTCCAACCGGGGTTTACAGATGCCACTTTTAAACTCTGAAGATCCAGGGGTTTCTCATGTCTAGGGGACCTATTTAAAGATGTGGTCCTGATGTCTTTTGAACAGCTGCGTCTGGAATTCGGATTACCTAATGGAGACCTCTATCGATACTTCCAGATTCGAGACTATATACAGAAGAAGACTACATTATTAGATAGTCTTTATAAATCAGATAGAGAATGTAGAGTACTACGACCAGTGGGGGTATCCTCCATCAGGACTATTTATCATTTACTACATGATGAAGTATTGGGAGATATGGACAATCTGCTTAAAACATGGGATCAGGAATTGGGACTAGAAATCTCTATAGAAACGTGGAATGATATTTGGGAAAACACCAGAAGAATCACCATCTGTAACAGAACTCAGGCTATCCAGCTGAAGATACTTCATAGGGCCCATATAGCACCGGATCGATTGGCAAAATTTAAGGCAGGAGCATCTCCAATGTGTCCCAAATGTAAAATAGAGGTGGGCACTCTTGTACATTGCCTATGGGCCTGTCATAAGATCCGTAGACACTGGGCTAAAGTAGCAAGTACCCTGACAGAAATTTTAGGAACAGAAATTAAAGTGGAGCCTGTATCCCTCCTTTTGGGCTTTTCGAACTTTCCCTCCCTGGACATGCACTGAAAGAGACTATTTTCTATTCTCTCTTTCTGTGCAAGGAAAAATATTTTGGTAAACTGGGTGGCTGAGGGCCCCCCTGGACTTTCAAATTGGCACAGATTAATTATGGAATGTATTCCCCTTGAATTCCTTACAAATATGGTGCACCGAAAGACCGAATTATTTTATAAAATATGGCGGCCCTTCTTGAATTATATGAATACAGATATTTCGGCTATCCTAACAAGGGCTTTTATTTAATTGAGATTGCGAACCTGGCTGGTCCGGGGCCCCTTGGGAGAGGAATCCCGCACGAATACGGGTTTTGTTATATTTGATGTTAACACATTCCGAGCATGTATCTCACTACCCAATTTCTATGTTATCCGTTGTTTTTTTTTGTTTTTCTTTTCTCTTTCTCTTATTTGAATAATGTAAGAGACTTAAATATACACTCTGGTTAGTTGTAGGTTAGATTAGTAGTTAGTTGAGTTTTGTTTTTTTTCTTTCTCGGTATTTTTCTTTTGTTAAATTTTGGCTATTATATATTTAAGATTTAATTGTATATTAATATTTGTACTTGAGAGTTTTGTTTAATTTTGTAAACTTGTAAAAATGTTAAATTTCTAATAAAAATATCTATTAAAAAAAAGAATGCGTACAGTGTGTTAGGTTTTATTTGTGGAGGAATTGAGTTTTGGAGCCATGAGGTCATGTCGCAGCTGTATAAAACTCTGGTGCGGCCGCACTTGGAGTATTGCGTACATTTCTGGTCACTGCATTATAGGAAGCTTTGGAAAGGGTTCAGAACGAGATTTACCAGGATGATGCCTGGTATGGAAGGCAGGTCTTATGAAGAAAGGCTGAGGTACATGAGGTTGTTTTCATTAGAGAGAAGAAGGTTGAGGGGTGACTTAATTGAGACATATAAGATAATCAAAGGATTAGATAGGATGGACAGTGAGAGCCTTTTACCTTGGATGGCGATGGCTAGCATGAGGAGACATAGAACAGAGAACATAGAACATAGAACATAGAAAAATACAGCGCTGTACAGGCCCTTTGGCCCTCGATGTTGCACCGATCCAAGCCCACCTAACCTACACTAGCCCACTATCCTCCATATGCCTATCCAGTGCCCGTTTAAATGCCCATAAAGAGGGAGAGTCCACCACTGCTACTGGCAGGGCATTCCATGAACTCACGACTCGCTGAGTAAAGAATCTATCCCTAACATCTGTCCTATACCTACCACCCCTTAATTTAAAGCTATGCCCCCTCGTAATAGCTGACTCCCTACGTGGAAAAAGGTTCTCATGGTCAACCCTATCTAAACCCCTAATCATCTTGTACACCTCTATCAAGTCACCTCTAAACCTTCTTTTCTCCAATGAAAACAGCCCCAAGTGCCTCAGCCTTTCCTCATACGATCTTCCTACCATACCAGGCAACATCCTGGTAAACCTCCTCTGTACCCGTTCCAGTGCCTCCACATCCTTCCTATAGTATGGCGACCAAAACGGCACACAATACTCCAGATGCGGCCGCACCATAGTCTTACACAACTGCAACATGACCTCAGGGCTCCGGAACTCAATTCCTCTACCAATAAAAGCCAGTATGCCATATGCCTTCTTCACCGCACTATTTACCTGGGTGGCAACTTTCAGAGATCTGTGCACATGGACACCAAGATCCCTCTGCTCATCCACACTACCAAGTATCCGACCATTAGCCCAGGACCCCATCTTCTTGTTACTCTTACCAAAGTGTATCACTTCACACACCTTACCTACATTGAACTCCATTTGCCACCTTTCTGCCCAGCTCTGCAGCTTATCTATATCCCGCTGTAACCTGCCACATCCTTCCTCACTGTCAACAACTCCACCGACGTTCGTATCATCCGCAAACTTGCTCACCCATCCTTCTAGCCCTTCTTCCAGGTCATTTATAAAAATGACAAACAGCAATGGTCCCAAAACAGATCCTTGTGGAACACCGCTAGTAACTGCACTCCAAGATGAACCTTTACCATCAACTACTACCCTCTGTCTTCTTCCAGCCAGCCAATTCCTAATCCAAACCTCCAACTCACCCTCAATGCCATACCTCCATATTTTTTGCAGTAGCCTACCATGGGGAACCTTATCAAACGCCTTACTAAAATCCATATACACCACATCTACCGCTTTACCCTCGTCCACCTCCTCAGTCACCTTCTCAAAGAATTCAATAAGGTTTGTGAGGCACGACCTGCCCTTCACAAAACCATGCTGACTATCCTTGATTACATTATTCCTATCCAGATGTTCCATAAATCCTATCTCTTACAATTCTCTCTCAGACTTTGCCCACAACAGAAGTGAGACTCACCGGCCTATAGTTACTAGGGTTATCCCTACTCCCCTTCCCACATTTGCTATCCTCCAGTCTTCTGGCACTATTCCTGTAGACAACGAGGACATAAAAATCAAGGTCAATGGCTCTGCAATCTCCTCCCTTGCTTCCCAGAGAATCCTAGGATAAATGCCATCAGGCCCAGGAAACTTATCTATTTTCACCCTTTCCAGAATTTCCAACACCTCTTCCCTACATACCTCAAAGCCATTCATTCTAATTCATTGTGACTCAGTATTCACATCGGCAACAATGTCCTGTTCCTGAGTAAATACTGACGAAAAGTATTCATTCAGTGTCTCCCCAATCTCTTCAGCCTCCACATGCAACTTCCCACTACTATCCTTGACTGGACCTATTCCTACCCTAGTCATTCTTTTATTCCTGACATACCTATAGAAAGCCTTAGGGTTTTCCCTAATCCTACCAACTAAGGACTTTTCATGTCCCCTCCTTGCTGCTCTTAGCTCTCTCTTCAGATCCTTCCTGGCTACCTTATAACTCTCAATCGCCCCAATTGAACCTTCACACCTCATTTTTACATAGGCTGCCCTCTTCCCTTTAACAAGGGATTCCAATTCCTTATTAAACCACGGCTCCCTCACACGACACTTTTCTCCCTGCCTGACAGGTACACACTTATCAAGGACACTCAATAGTTGCTCCTTGAATAAGCTCCACATATCAATTGCGACCTTCCCTTGAAGCCTACTTTTCCAAGCCACGCATCCTAAGTCGTGCCTCACCGCATCATAATTTCCCTGTCCCCAGCTTTAACTCTTGCCCTGCACTGCACACTTATCCATCACTAGAGTAAAAGTCACCGAATTGTGGTCACTGTCGCCAAAGTGCTCACCTACCTCCAGTTCTAACACCTGGCCTGGTTCGTTACCCAGAACCAAATCCAGTATGGCCACACCTCTTGTTGGCCTGTCTTCATATTGTGTCAGGAAACCCTCCTGCACACATTGGACAAACACCGACCCATCTAACGAACTTGAGCTGTAGCTTTCCCAGTCAATATCTGGAAAGTTAAAGTCCCCCATAACAACCACCCTATTACTGTCACTCATCTCCTGAATCATCCTCGCAATCCTTTCTTCTACGTCTCTAGGACTATTAGGAGGCCTGTAGAAAACTCCTAACAGGGTGACCTCACCTTTCCTATTCCTAACCTCAACCCAAACTACCTCAGATAGCGAGTCTTCATCCATCGTCCTTTCAAAAGTTTCCGGGTCCGCTCCGCGCTTTTTTAAAAAAAAACTTTCAAATTTAAACCGTAAAACAAACGTCACCGAGCCTTCAAGCAGCCACTGCCAAACAGCCCTCACCTGTTCCACTGAGAGAGTGAGCTGCTCCGCTGAGAGATTTAAATTGTGGGGAGATAGATATAGGACAGATGTCAGAAGTGGGCTCTTTACTCAGAGAGTAGTACGGGCATGGAAAACACTGTCTGCAACAGTGGTAGACTCGCCAACTTTAAAGGAATTTAAATGGTCATTGGATAAATATGTGGATAATAATGGAATAGTGTAGGTTAGATGGGCTTCAGAATGGTTTCACAGGTCGCTGCAACATCGAGGTTCAAAGGGCCTGTACTGTGCTGTAATGTTCTATGTTCTATGTGAGGGAAAAGCATGCTTGACCTCATCCTTACCAACCTGCCAACTGCAGATACATCTGTCCATGACAGTATTGGTAAGAGTGTCAACCGCACAGTCCTTTTGGAGATGAATTCCCACCTTCACTTTGAGAATAACCTCCATCATGTTGTGTGGCACCATCACCCCATGCTAAGTGGGACAGACTTTTAACAGATCTAGCAACTCAAGACTGGGCATTCATGAGATGCTGTGGGCCATTAACAGCAACAGAACTGTACTCCAGCACAATCTGCAACCACATGGCCTGACATATCCCCCACTCAACCATACCATCAAGCCAGGGGATCAACCCTGGTTCAGTGGAGAGTGCAGGAAGGCATGCCAGGAGCAGCACCGGGCATACCTAAAAATGAGGTGTCAACCTGGAGAAGCCACCAAACAGTACTACTCGCATGCCAAACAGCATAAGCAGCA
Source organism: Chiloscyllium plagiosum (assembly GCF_037043375.1). Classification (NCBI taxonomy): domain Eukaryota; kingdom Metazoa; phylum Chordata; class Chondrichthyes; order Orectolobiformes; family Hemiscylliidae; genus Chiloscyllium; species Chiloscyllium plagiosum. The sequence continues at coordinate 23,007,810 of NW_028270183.1, read as the reverse complement.
AGTGATAGAGCTAAGCGATCCCACAACCAAGGATCAGTCCGAAGCTCTGCAGTTCCGACACAACCAGTGAAAAATGGTGGTGAACAATTAAACAACTCACTGAGGAGGAGACCCCACAAGTATCCCCATCCTCAATGCAGCAAGAGCCCAATACATCAGTGCAACAGATAAGGCTGAAGCTTTTGCAGCAACCTTCAGCCAGAAAAGCCGAGTGGATGATCCATTTCTGCCTTCTCTAATGATGCCTAGCATCACAGATTCAGTCTTTACTCAACCCAACCCCATATGATGTCAAGAAATGTTTGGAGGCATGGGATATTTCAAAGGGTACAGGCCCTGACAGCATTTTGATAAAGACTTGTTTTCCAGAACTTACTGCTCCCTTAGGAGGAGAAAGTGAGGTCTGCAGATGCTGGAGATCAAAGTTGAAACTTTATTGCTGGAACAGCACAGCAGGTCAGGCAGCATCCAGGGAACAGGAGATTCGACGTTTCGGGCACTACAACCCTCATCACTGGAGCACCCCCCCCGCCCCCCCCCCCCCAAAACCCCACCAGGATGTGTTCTCAGCCCCCCTCCTTGGTCACCCACAACCGTGTTGCCAAATTTCCTGAAGAAGGGCCTGTGCCCGAAACGTCGAATCTCCTGTTCCCTGAATGCTGCCTGACCTGCTGTGCTGTTCCAGCAATAAAGTTTCAACTTACTGCTCCCTTAGCCAAGTTGTTCGAGTGGTCAAAGGCATATCCCTCCCTGATCTGCTCAATGCTTTCTATGCTCGGTTTGAGCAGATTGCCAGCGGTGTGGTGTCACCTACCATGACAGCTCCGGATGGACTTGTTCCCTCCATCCCCGCTGCAGACATCAGATTGGTCTTCCTGAGAGTCAACCCAAGGAAAGCGACTGGCTCGGACAGAGTCCCTGACCATGCACTTAGATCTGTGTGGACCAGCTGCTAGAGGTATTCTCTGACATCTTCAACTTATTTATCCTATAAACCAAAGTTCCCACCTGTTTCAAGAAGACCACTGTAATCCCAGTGCATAAGAAAGCACCTGCAACATGCCTTAGTGACTACCACCCAGTCGCTCTGACCTCCATAATCATGAAGTGCTTTGAGATGCTGGTCATGGTTCACATCAACTCCAGTCTCCCAGCCTGCCTCAATCCCCTACAATTTGCCTACAGGTCCACATTGGATGCCATTTCCCTAGCCCTGCATTCATCCCTGGAACATCTGGACAACAAGGACACCTATGTCAAACTTCTGCTCATCGACTTCAGCTCTGCCTTCAACACCATTATCTCCTCCAGACTGATCTCAAAACTCCAAGTCCTTGGTCTTGGCTCTGTCCTCTGCAACTGGATCCTCAGCTTCCTGACCCATAGACAGCAATCAATGGGGATAGACAACTGCATCGCCTCCACTACAACCCTCATCACTGGAGCACCCCCCCCGCCCCCCCCCCAAACCCCCACCAGGATGTGTTCTCAGCCCCCCTCCTTGGTCACCCACAACTGTGTTGCCAAATTCCGAATGAATGCCATCTACAAGTTTGCTGACAACACCACCGTAGTAGGATAGATATCAAACAATGACAAGTCAGAATACAGAAAGTAGATAGAGGGCTTGGTGACATGGTGCAATGATTATAACCTCTCTCAACGTCAGCAAAACTAAAAACCTGATCAATTAAAGAACGGAAGAAAGGAGGAGATCTCACCCCAATCTACATCAACGGAGTGGAAGTTAAGAGGGTGGAAAGTGCCAAGTTCCCAGGAGTGATGGTAACTTATGCACATAGACAACCAGGTCGCTCTTAGCCTCTTTAGAATCGTGTCTTTTATTTTATATCATAACTTCACATTCTTGCCGTCAAAATTAATCTTTTTGCATTGAGTTAAATCTGCCACTTGTCCGGCCATTCCACCAGATTTTCTCCCAAGTTTTGTATCATCTGCAAATTTTCATTGGTTCATAGGTTCGTAGGATATAGGAGCAGAATTAGGCCATTCAGCCCATCGAGTCCGCTCTGTCATTCGATCATGACTGATATGCTCCTCACCTCCATTTTTCCCCCCTTCTCCTCATAGCCCTTCAACCCATTACCAATTAAAAATCTGTCTCACTCCTCCTTAAATTTACTCACTGTCCCAGCAACCACTGCACTTTGGGTAGCAAATTCCACAGATTCAGAACCCTTTGGGAAAAGTTGTTTCTCCTCACTTCTGTTTTGATATTGCTACCCTTTATCCTAAGACTATGACCTCTCATCCTAGAACGCACCACAAGAGGAAGCATCTGTTCTACATGTATTTTATCCATATCTTTTATCATCTTGAATACCTCAATGTCATCTTCCCTCATTCTTCTAAATTCAGAGAGTATAGCTTTAAACTGTTCAATCTCTCTTTATACAACAAACCCCTCATCTCTGGGATCAATCTAGTGAGAACGTTCTCTGAATTGCCTCCAATGCCATTACACCTTTCCTCAAATAAGGGGACCAAAACTGTGCACAATACTCCAGATGTGTGTAGTACGTGTGCTAAGGCTTCTGTATCTTCTGCCTGACGGAAGAGGTTGTAGGAGATCATTACTGGGTTGCAGTGAGTCCTTGATGATGTTAGCAGCCTTTACATGGCAATGAGCCATGTAAACAAAGTCCATGGATGGAAGATTGGCTTCCGTGATGTTCTATCTTTTCTTACAGTCCTGGGCAGAGCAGTTGCCATACTAGGCCGTTATGCACCCAGAGAGTATGCTTTCTGTGGTGCATCTGTAAAAGTTGGTGATGATACTTAAGGACATGCCAAATTTCCTGAGCCACTGCAGGGAGAAGAGGCGTTGCTGTGCCTTCTTGACCATCGTATAAAGAGACATTGAACAGTTTAAAGCTATACTCTCTGAATTTAGAAGAATGAGGGAAGATGAAATTGAGGTATTCAAGATGATAAAAGGTATGGATAAACTAGATGTGGAACGAATGCTACCTCTTGCGGAGAATCCTAGGATGAGAGGTCATAGTCTTAGGATAATATTAAAACAGAAGTGAGAAGAAACAACTTTTCCCAAAGGGTTCTGAATCTGTGGAATTTGCTACCCCAAAGTGCAGTGGATGCTGGGACAGTGAGTAAATTTAAGGAGGAGTGAGATAGATTTTTAATTGGTAATGGGTTGAAGGGCTATGAGAAGGGGGGAAATGAGGGTGAGGTGCATATCAGTCATGATCGAATGGCAGAGTAGACTCGATGGGCTGAATGGCCTAATTCTGCTCCTATATCCTACGAACCTATGAACCAATGAAAATTTGCAGATGATACAAAACTTGGGAGAAAGTCTGGTGGAATGGGTGGACAAGTGGCAGATTTAACTCAATGTAGAAAAATGCAAAGAGATTAATTTTGACGGCAAGAATGTGAAGTTATGATAAAAAATAAAAGGCATGATTCTAAAGAGGCTAAGAGTGACCTGGTTGTCTATGTGCATAAGTCACGGGAGATTGACAATGTATTTAATAAAGAACTAAATGGCACAGACACAAAATAAGTGGAAGCAGATTTAACATTGAGTTGAGGAGGAACTTGTTCACTGTGGAATCCCCTGCCCAGTGAAGCAATTGATGCTACCTTGTTGAATGTTTTAAAAGCAAAGATAGATTTTTGAACAGTAAAGGAATTAAGGATTATGATGAGCGGGTGGGGAAGTGGAGCTGAGGCCATGAAAAGGTCTTATTGATAGGCCGAGCAGGCTCGATGACCTACTCCTGCTTCTATTTCTTATGTTCAAGAATACCCTTAACATTCATAAACAGCTGCATAGAGTACAAAAGCAAGGAAGTTATGTAAAGTTTATATTGACAGTGGCTTGACCTTGGCTGGAATATTGCAATTCAGTTTTGGGGCATCACACTTCAGGAATGATGTGAAGGCATTAGAGAGAGAATGCAGAAGAGATTTGTGAAAGTAGCTCCAGGGATCAGGAACTTCAGTTATGTGGACTGAATGAAAAAGTTGGTACGGCTTTCCTTGGAGAAGAGGCGAATTTGATACAGGTATTCAAAATTATGAGTGGTCTGGACAAGGTAGATTGAGATAAACAGTTCCTAATGGTGAAAGGATTGAGAAGGAGAAGATACAGGTTTAAGATAATTGCCTAAAGAATTAATGGTGACCCGAGGAGAGGCTTTCTCATGCAGCAAGTGTTTGGGATCTGCCTGAGAGTGTGGCAGGTTCAACTGAGGCATTAGAAAGAAATTGGATTTTATCAAAAAAAAGAGTAGTGGCAGGGTTATAGGAACAAAGGGCAGCCAGACAAATCATTCATTTAGTGAGCCATTACAGGCAAGCTGGGCTGATAGTCTCTTCATGGCCTGTGTCCAAACTGTGGTCTACCACACTCCTCTATTTCGATGCTAAACCAACCAGCTTGTCTATAATAATTACAGTGGCATGCTTACCAACATCAATGCGGGCCAGGACTGGGTATTTGGTGAAACATGTGAAGTTTCCCACATGCGTTTTAAAATCTTTTCCTGATCTTGAACCATGGCTCAGTTTTCTCAGCACAGTGCCAACCAGCACCTAGAGTGTCTTTCCCTAAATATATCCTCACTTGGTCCCTGTCATTATCTTGACTAGGTCATAAAACAATCACTCATAACAAGAAACTGAAACATAAGGTAGGATTTGAACGAATACCTCCAGAGAGGTTGTAACCTAGACTCAGGCTCTCAGACCATTGGGCCACACTACTCAATGACCCATTATGTGTCTCCAAATATCAAAATCTTTCCCTCAGGTTTCTCCAATTTGTTCCTCATCCTGGCTTAGTAGCCCACCACCCCCTGCAGAGGGGCCAATTGTCCACAACTTTACGTGACCACATTGTTTTGGAGGTGGTTTGCCCACATCTTTACCCCCAAGGTTGCTGTCATATATTTTTGACATCAGTCTTTCCACACGTGCAGTACAGAGATATCCTTGTAAACAGTGGTCAGCACTGCTGTCTCATAGTGCCAGGGACCTGGGTTCAATTCCATCCTTGGGCAACTGGTCTTTATGGAGTTGCACATTCTCCACGTGTCTGTGTGGGTTTTCTCCCACAGTTCAAATATGTGCAGGCCAGGTGGATTGGCCATGTTAAATTGCCTGAAATGTCCAGGGATGTGTAGGTTTGTTGCATTAACCATGCGAGATGCTGGGTTACTGGAACAGGGTGGGACTAGGTGGGATGCTCTTTAGTGACTTGGTGAGCTGAATGGCTTGTTTCGGCACTGTAGGGATTCTATTCTAACACCAAACTGCCATGGTGATATTTTTGGGCTGGGCCAACTGGGGGATTACAGGGGGAGGGGTGTTCATTGTCAAAAATAGAGTCACAAATATTGCACCTGTAAAACAGTATCGATCTCATGAGCAATTGGAAGTGTAATGGACAGCAAAGAAAGTTACCTCAGAGTACGATGACCTTGATCACATCAGCCAATGGGCCTAGGAGTGGCAGATAGAGTTTAATTTAGATAAATGTGAGGTGCTGCATTTTGGAAAGGCAAATCAGGGCAGGATACATACACTTAATGGTAAGGTCCTGGGGAGTGTTGCTGAACAAAGAGACTTTGGAGTGCAGGTTCATAGCTTCTTGAAAGTAGAGTCTCAGGTAGATAAGATAATGAAGAAGACATTCTGTATGCTTTCCTTTATTGGTCAGAGCACTGAGTGGAGGAGTTGGAACGTCATTTTATGGTTGTACAGGACATTAGTTGGGCTACTTTTGGAATACTGCATTCAATTCTGGTCTCCCTGATATAGGAAAAATGTTGCAAAACTTAAAAGGGTTCAGAAAAGATTTACAAGGATGTTGCCGGAGTGGAAGCTATAGGGAGAGACTGATTAGACTGAGGCTGTTTTCCCTGGAGGATATGAGGCTGAGGGGTGACCTTATAGAGATTTATAAAATCAAGATAAAATCATAGATACGGTTAATAGACACCCCTTTTTCTCTGAGGTAGAGAAATCCAAAACTAGAGGGCATAGGTTTTAAGGTGAGAAGGGAAAGATTTAAAAGAAACCTAAGGGGCAACATTTTCAAACAGAAGATGGTTCAGGAAATGAGCCACCAGAGGAAGTGGTGGAGGCTAGCACAATTATAGCATTTAAAAAGCATCTGGATGGGTATGTGAATAGCAAGGGTTGAGAGGGATATGACCAAGTGCTGCCAAATAGGACTAGATTAGGTTAGGATATATGATCGGCATGGATGAGTTAGACTGAAAGGTCTGTTTTTGTGCTGAATGACTCTATGATTCTAAGTAAAATGATCTTTAATAGTCATATTTTGCACAGTTGTGTAGCCAAATGAACATTTGCTTGAGGTACAATTAGTCTCACATTTCGATCTGTAGATGACTCATCAGGCTGGATTATTTATGTTCTCACATAGTCATAGAGTCATATACCACAGCAACAGACCCTTCTGTCCAACCAGTTCATGCTGAACATTAATCCCAGACTAAACTACTCCCACGAGCTTGCGCTTCGTCCATATTCCTCCAAACTTTTCCAGTTCATGAACATATACAGATGTCTTTCAGATGTTATAATTGTACCTGCAACCACCACTTTCTCTGCCAGCTCATTCCATAAATATACCTCCCTTTGTGTGAAAAAGTTAGCCCTTAGGTTCCTTTAAATCTTTCCCCTCTCACCTTAAACCTATGCCATCCAGTTTTGACTCCCCTGTCCTGGGGAAAAAGACCTTGGTTATTTACCCTATCCATGCCCTTCATTATTTTATAAACTGCAATAGGGTTACCCCTCAGAGAGGCAGCATGCAATTTTCTCTGGTGCATGTGAGACTTTCTCGTTCAGTTAGTGCCATAGGGGCTAGAGTACAGTATAATCTCCCAGAATCACATTTTAATTCAATTAAGTTTCCTAGGGGACTTTTTTTTCCCTTTAAAGGATTATCCATTATTAATTTGGCCTTACTTGTCTTTATAAGTTCTTAAAGTAGTGTGAAGGGAATCATAGAATCACACAGCACAGAAAACAGACACTTTGGCCCAATCAGTCCATGCCAACCATATTTCCAAACTGAACTTGTACCCCTGCCTGCACTTAGCCCATCTCCCTCCAAACCTTTCCTCATCATGAACGTATCCAAATGTCTTTTAAACGTTCCAACTGTACCTGCATCCACCACTTCATCTGGAAGTTCATACCACACATGAACCACTCTCTGTGTAAAAATGTTGCCCCTCACATCGACATGGTGACTCACTGCGTGGGTTTCCTCCGGTTTCGTCCCACAGTCCAAAGATGTGCAGGTTTGGTGGATTGGCCATGCTAAATTGTGTCCAGGGATATGAAGGGTTACAGGGATGGGGTAGGGGGCATGGGTCTGGGTGGGATGCTCTTCGGAGGGTCAGTGTGGACTTGATGGGGTGAATGGCCTGCTTTCACACTGTAGGGATTCTATGAAATGCAAGTCCTTCTTTCTTTACTTTGGCGAGAGACTATCTGAACTGGTCAGCTCCTTAGCTGGATTCAATAATTGGATTTGGAATTCAATCACAGGCAATAACTGCCTTAGAACATTGGCACATCACAGTGAATCCCAGAAAAGCGATTTTATCCAACAGGTTTCATTATTTTCTTATGCTTTAACTGAGTCATGAAATGAAGGGAATAACTGCTGCGGCAGCACAGCTAAGGACATAATCGAATGAGAAATCTGAAACATGATCCACTCGGCAAAGAGGAAAGGAAATTTTGTGAACTGTGTGGAATGCAGTAGAAGCTAAGTTCCTCAGCCTTTTGGGAAAATAAACTGAACACGTGGCAAAATAGAGTTGCGACAGAAAAGAGCAGAGGAGACTGACAAGAGCTGGCAATGGAAAAGAAGTTCAGTAATTTCAGGCAGATGTCTGAACCACTCATCAGCAAGTTTCACAACAGAGGCTAAAGGGGCGTGGAAAACAGGGGAGAGTTGGAAAAGGTGCAAAAAGGAAGCCCAAGGACAGAAAGAGAGTGGGACTGATACACTGAGGCAAAGAGAAAGAGCACACACAGGAATAGGACAGACAGGGAGAGAGTGACAGGGCAAAAAGGGAGGCAATTGAGATAGAGAAAGACATTGGTGGCTAGAAAGGAAGAGGTGACATGGTGGTTCGTGGTTAGCACTCCTGCCTCACAGCACCAGAGACCTGGCTTTGATTCTGGTGAACGTCTGTGTGGAGTTTGCATATTCTCCCCATGTCTGTGTGGATTTCCTCCGGATGCTCAGGTTTCTTCCCACAGTCCAAAGATGTGTAAATTAGGAAGTATTGGCCATGCTAAATTGCTCACAGTGTCCAGGAATGTGCAGGCTAGGTGGATTATCCATGGGAAATGCAGTTACAGGGTTGGAGTGGCAGGGGCGGGGATGTGGTGGTGGTGGGGACCTGGGTGGCTCGGTCTTTGGATGGTTGGTGTACTTGATGGGCTGAATAGCCTGCTTCCTCACTGTAGAGATTGAGACATGGGACTAGAGAGAGCGAGATATTGGGCAATAGAGGAGACAGCATAGAGTGAGAGAGGCATAGGGCGAAAGAGAGAGATGGAAGCTCAGTGACGGATAAAAACAGGGAGATATAGAGAGAATCAAGCACTAAAAGAATAAGGGACAGAGACAGTGATGAAAGGGGAAATATTGAGTGAGAGAGGAGCATAGAAGGAGGGAAAAAAGGACAGAGACACAGAAGGACATGAAAAAAAATGGTGACTGAGAGAAAGGGGAACAGGGGACAGACAGGAAAACAAAAATACAGTGAAGGAGAGAGTTAGAGAATGTCTCATGAACAGAGCATAGACAGTGAGAAAGAAACACTCACAATAAATGAGAAAGACACAGAGACAAAGAGAGAGGGCCACGACAAAATAAGTGAGTGAAAAGGGACTGAAGAGGTTGCATTATGGATTCCTAATCCAGAAACTCAGGCTCGTGACCTGGAGTCTGAATGGGGCAGATGGCAAAATTTCAATTCAATTAAAATCTGGAATGAAAAGCAATCTAATGTAGCCATTATTATAAAGACCCGTTTGTTTCCCACCCCCTTCAAGAAGGAATTCTGCCATCTTTACATGGCCTGGCCTGCATGTTACTCCAGACCCACAGCAATGTGGTCAACTCTTAACTGTGTCTAATAAGTTCAGAAAGGACAATAAATGCTAGATCAGCCTACAGTCCCCACAGGTTAAAAAAGATAGATTGGGCATAGGCAGAAACAGAACGAGAGGAGAAATGGGTTTGACAGCATCGAGTGAAAGTAAGATAGAAAAAGGAGGTTTGGGTAGATGGAGAGACTTGAGGGTACAGAGATAACAAAGGACACAGAGCTGTAAAAACTGCAGAGAGTTTTTATTTTAACCTGTCGCTCAGGTAGTACTCACTTTCAGCCAGGTCTGTTTGCGTTTACTCTCTGGCCCTCGGATATGAGGAAGGAGCTGAGATTCCAACACAGGACACAAGTCCTCCATCACCATGTTACTCAGGATCTGGAGAGAGGTCAAAAAACAAATTGACAAATGGAATGAGCATCACATTGAGGCAGTTTACACTTTGCTTCCCTGCACTGAAGCTGGACAAGTCATTTGGTATGACAGCACGCTGAGCAGGGCACAGTGAAATGTTCTGGGATATGTTTGCCTGCTGTACACTGCCATCAAAAATAGGTCATAAAGTCATATTCACACAGCACGGAAACAGACCCTTCTGCCCAACTCGTCCATGCCGACCAGTTATCCTAAATTAATCTAGTCCCATTAGCCAGCATTTGGTCCATATCCTTCTGAACTCTTCCTATTCATGTTGCTATCCAAATGCCTTTGAAATGTTGTAATTGTACCACCCTCTACTACTTCCTCTGGCAGCTCATTCCATACATGCACTACCCTCTATGTGAAAAAGTTACCCTCAGGTCCTTTTTAGATCTTTCCCCTCTCACCTTAAACCTATGCCCTCTAGTTTTGGACTCCCCTCCCCTGGGAAAAAGACCTTGGCTATTCATCGTATTCATGTCCTTCGCTATTTTATAAATCTCTGTAAGGTCATCACTCAGACTCCGACCCTCCAGGGAAAATAGTCCCAGCCTCTCCCCATCCTTCTAAATCTTTTCTGCGCCCTCTCAAGTTGAATAACATCCTTCCTCTAGAAGGGTGACCAGAATTGTATGCAGTATTTTAAAAGTGGCCTAACCAATGTGGAGTACTGCCGGAACATGGTGTCCCAACTCCTATATTCAATGCACTGACCGATGAAGACAAGCGTACAAACACCTTCTTCACTACCCTGTCTACCTATGACTCCACTTTCAAGGAACCATGCACCTTCACCCCTTGGTCTCTTTGTTCGGCAGCACTCCCAGGACCTTACCATTTAATGTATAAGTCCTGCCTTGATTTGCCTTACCAAATGCAACACCTCATATTTACCTAAATTAAACTCCATCTGCCCATTTGATCAAGGTCCAGTTGTACTCTGCGATAACCTTCTTCACTGTCTACTACACCACCAATTTTGATATCATCTGCAAACTTACTAACCATACCTCTTACAGTCACATCCCAATCATTTATATTAATGACAAAATGTAGTGGACCCAGCATTAATCCTTGTGGTACACCACTGAACTCAAGCCTCACACAAGAGATTGCCAAGCTGCTTAGTAGGACAGAAAAACTCATGTATTTTCTGCATAGTTTATATCTAAGAGAAGGAGTCCATAAATAGACTCCAAAGAAGGTTAAACAGCTGCCCCACCCAGTTTACAGCAGAGAGCCACCTATTGGACATAAATACCATCACTGGACATTGAGCTATTATACCTAACCCAGTTCTTTGGTCACTGAAAGCAAGAAAGGTTTGAAATCACAGCAAGTCAGGCAGTATCCATGGAGAATGGACAAGCTAATGTTTTGACTCTAGGTGACCTTTGGTCACTACTCACTAGAGCTGTCTTGTGTGAACTGGAGATGAAGGACTTGTGGCAATGTCTTTGGCTTTGTAATTGAGAACTACATTCTAGAGTAATTGGTTCAAATCCCACAATGGCAGATGGTTGGTGAAATAACTCCACAAGATGCCAGTATCCTGTCACTGAGTCACCCTATATTTGCATGTGGAGAATCCTTTACACTGAGCCAGCTCTCAGAGTGAGCAGGATGTCTGACACTTGTGATGATGCTGTCATTTTAAAGAGTTTATTTTGTCCTTGGTTTTTTTTGAAGCGAGGTCAGAAAGGCAGAGGTGTTGAAGGGTCTAGTTTAACAATGGGAGTGGCCAGTTCTCCCAGTTCAGGCTTTTTTTAGTTTGTTTTAGCTGTAGCAGTCACTAGATGTATGAGTCCAGGGGAGTTGCAAGCTTCAGTAAAGAAGGGCAGCACGGTGGCACAATGGTTAGCACTGCTGCCTCACAGTACCAGAGACCCAGGTTCAGTTCCAGCCTCAGGCAACTATCTGTGTGGAGTTTGCACATTCTCCCTGGGTTTGCTCCGGTTTCCTCCCACAGTCCAAAAAAAATGTGCAGGTCAGGTGAATTGGCCATGCTAAATTGCCCATAGTGTTAGGTGAAGGGGTAAATGTAGGGGAATGGGTCTGGGTGGGTTACTCTTCGGACGGTTGGTATGGACTTGTTGGGCCGAAGGGCCTGTTTCCACACTGTAAGTAATCTAATCTAATTCCTCTGACTTTCTTCTGAAATCTCTCTCTGGATGTTGTTCTCTCCTGCCTGTAAGAATCCATGTTTGAATTTACCTTTTTGACAAAGGGTCTGTTTATGGGATGTTACTGAATTAGAACAATTAATTAGTAACAGTTACTGTATTGGGTCAATTAAGTTTTCCAATAGTTAAGCTATTCTAAATTCTGCTTTCTTTTATTCATATTTCAACTGCAGTGTTTAAATAAATTCTGTTTGCTTAGAGCTGAGTGGTTTGACCAGCTGTATCACAGCTGGAACACCCACTTCGTATCTGCCTTTAACATAGGAAAAGGTTAGGGTCCAGGCTACCCTCTTAAAATACTTTGAGAGGGTCTGGCCTGGTCTATATCACACTCTTGTTTATATCTGTCAGCCATGGCTCCCCGATTGGACCAGGTCAACAGCCCAATCAGGGAACTCATATTCTATGATAGTCACCTGGCTGACCTTCTTACAATCACCACATCTCTCCCTGACAAAGTCCAGGGGTCTGTTCTTTTTCTTGTTGCCTGTTCTGGTGCATTTTTTCACTAAGTCTGGTTCCTTGGCCTCAGATACAAGCGGCGTCTACCAGACTGTAGCCTGTCTCTGGCACCTGGGGCATCTCGGAAGAAAATTGTCCTCTTCTTCAGACGGTAAAGACGTTGAGGCTGTGACATCCACTGTGTCCATCTCAGACTTGAGGTTTCTTTGATGCTAGACAGATGGGGAGAACCATAGGTTCCGTCAGCCTGTCTAGCTATTCTTAAGGGCCCAGTATATTTTGATTCTGTCCCATTTGTGAGGTTGCAGCTTTCATGTGGTCCACATACTTGTTCAGGACCACCTGACGAACTGAACTTATACTTCACAGGACCTGGCCTTGCATTGACTATGCCTCTTACCCATGCAGGGCCATTTGTGTGGTTTCTACAGCAAACTTTGTCCTCTGAAGTAAATTGTCTCTCTTCCCTAGAGGAATATTGTGTCAAGAATTGGCGTTCCTGATTCCATTTAACCCCTCCACCTCTACCTCGCCAAGGTCCAGATTTAACCTAGTGTGGAGTCTTCTCCCCCATTAGCAACTCTGCTGGACCCATCCTTGTAATTGCTTTACGTTGGTCTGATAATCAAACAGGAACTGGGACAGTTTGGTCTCTGGTGAAGCTGTTGAAAAGAGTGATGCTGGAAAACACAGCCAGTCAGGCAACATCCAAGGACATTTGAGGCATAAGCCCTTCATGCGGAGAGTGGAGGGAAGGAGGCTGAGAGATAAATAGGAGGGTGGGGATGGGACTGAAGGGAAGGTAGCTGTGAAGGTGATAGGTTACTGTGTTGTTCAGCACCACACGTTTCAACTCTGATCTCCAGTATCTGCCATCCTCACTTTTCCTATCCAGTGAAGCTATAGGCTGTTTCTTTTAGCCTGGCTTCAAACTTTGGACTGCTCTTTCTGCCAAACCATTGGATAATGGATGGTATGGAATTGTCCATATATGCTAAATTTCATTTGACTTTAAGAAATACTCAAATTTCCTGCTGGTAAATGATGGCCTGTTGTCTGTGATCAGCACTTCCGGAAGACTGTGTACTGCAAAAGATATTTGCAGTTTTTCTATTGTCATCGCCATTTTTGACAAATGAACTCTATCTGGGTCCAGCCATTCTGAGTGGGCATCCACAATGGCTAAGAACATTGAGCGCATGAAAGGTAGTCGATGTATAACCGAGTCCGGATTTACCCGGCCATTTCCACAAATGTAGGGGAACTGCCGGGGGTAATTTTCCCTTTGTTGGCACTCTGGGCACTGCCACATCAATGCAGCTATGTCTGCATCCGATCCTCTCCACCAGCCTTAACTTCTTGCCACCCTTTTGGAACCCCCTGGATGACCCTAGTGGAATTCAGCCAGCATCTGGCTGAATTCCTTTTCTTGGGATAATAACTCTTGCTCCCCATAACAGAGTACTGTCCTCTACAGTGAGCTGGTCTCACTGGATTTCAGAAAGGTTTCAATTCTGATTGTGATGACCCTTTTGTTTTCCCCGTCACTACTAGCTGTTTTACTTTTGCTAGGATCAGATCATTTTGTGTCCACTGTTGGATATTGTCAGCGGTGACTAGAAGGGTGTCCGGATAGTTTAAAACCAGAAGGCCTGTCACCAGTGGGGTGTCACAAGGATCAGTGCTGGGTCCACCAATTTTAGTCATTTATATAAACAATTTGGATGTGAGCATAAGAGTTATAGTTAGCAAGTTTGTAGATGACACCAAAATTGGAGGTGTAGTGGACAGCGAAAAAGGTTGCCTCAGATTACAACAGGATCTTGATCAGATGGGCCAATGGGCTGAGGAATGGCAGATGGAGTTTAATTTAGATAAATGCGAGGTGCTGCATTTTGGGAAAGCAAATCTTAACAAGACTTATACACTTAATGGTAAGGTCCTTTGTTGAGCAAATGTTGCTGAACAAAGAGACCTTGGAGTGCAGGTTCATAGCTCCTTGAAAATAGAGTCGCAGATAGATAAGACTGTGAAGAAGGCGTTTGGTATGCTTTCCTTTATTGGTCAGAGTATTGAGTACAGGAGCTGGGAGGTCATGTTGTGGCTGTACAGGGCATTGGTTATTGCGTGCAATATTGGTTATTTTGGAATATTGCATGCAATTCTGGTCTCCTTCCTATCGGAAGGATGTTGTAAAACTTGAAAGGGTTCAGAAAGATTTACAAGGATGTTGCCAGGGTTGGAGGATTTGAGATATAGGGAGAGGTTGAATAGGCTGGGGCTGTTTTCCCTGGAGCGCGGAGGCTGAAGGTGACCTTATAGAAGTTTATAAAATTATGAGTGGTATGGATATGGTAAACAAGGTCTTTTCCCTGGGTGGGGGAGTTGAGAACTAGAGGGCATAGGTTTAAGGTGAGAGGGGAAAGATATAAAAGAGACCTAAGGGGCACCTTTTTCATGCAGATGGTGGCGTATGTGTGGAATGAGCTGCCAGAGCAGCCTGGTGGAGGCTGATACAGTTGCAACATTTAAAAAGCATCTGGATGGGTTTATCAATAGGAAGGGTTTGGAGGGATATGGGCTGGGTGCTGCCAGGTCAAACTAGATTGGGTTGGGATATTTGGTCGTCATGGACGAGTTGGACCGAGGGGTCTGTTTCCATGCTGTACATCTCTATGACTCTATTAGCAGCACCATCACTGGTGTATCTGCCAGTGGGAGACAGCTCAAGGCATCCACATTTACTACCTGGTCTCCTTGATGGTGTTCCAACTTGCAATTGTATGCACTTTGAATGAAAACCCCTCACTGAATTCAGCCTGAAGTCTTGTCCTCTTTGAGTAAGCCTCTTTGATAAACAGGCATTTGCGATCTGTTACAATTACAAATTTATGTTCATAAAGGTATTGGTGAAACTTACTCACTGCCAAATCTTCCTTCTGTATCTGAACATATTTACGCTCTGCATCAGTCAAAGTCTGAGAAGTATGCACTATTGGGTGTTCCTTTCCATTGGACCATCTGTGAGCCGACACTACCTCAGTGCCATTAGGGAAGGCATTACATTTTGCTTGAGATTGTAACTGCTTTGTCACTTCTCTAAAAGTTACATCTTGGCTACAAGGTAATTTCCAAGAGGATGTAAGGGTGCCAGAATGGAGGCCAGTTTCTGTATGAACACTCCACCAATCCAAGAACAGATGAACGTTCCTGTACAGATGTGGTAACCGGGGCATGTTTGATCTCCTTCACTTTATCTTCCAAAGGGTGTAACCCGGTTTTGTCAACTAAGTAGCCCAAGCAGATACTTGGGGTGTCTGTAACACACATCTTTCCATTCTAAGATGTACACCTGCCTGGGAGAAATGCCTAAGAACTACGTTCAAGTTCTCTAAGTGCTCTTTATTGGTCTTCCCTGTTATTAGCACATCACATGGTGTCGTCGGGTAGAATGAACTCCATCATCTGCTGAAAAATGGCACAGGCTGATGATAGGAGAAAGTGAGGTCTGCAGATGCTGGAGATCAGAGCTGGAAATGTGTTGCTGGAAAAGCGCAGCAGGTCAGGCAGCATCCAGGGAACAGGAGAATCGACGTTTCGGGCATAAGCCCTTCTTCAGGCTGATGATACCCCAAGTGGCAGTCTTGTATATTGGTTCAAACCCTTATGGGTATTAATTATTGCATACTTCTAGGAATCCTCATCTAACTGCAACTGCAGTTGTACATGGCACATTTCCAGCTTTGTGAAGGATAGCCATCCCTGCCAGCTTTGTGTAGAAATCCTCTACGTGACAGATCAGGTGTTTATCCAGCTGCAAAAAGCGGTTTACCTTTTGTTTAAAATCCCCACAAAGGTGAGCTGATCTATTGAGCTTCGCAGTTGGTACGACCAGTGCTCCCATTCCGCAAACTGATGATTTGATGATTCCTTCATTTCCCAGTCTTCTGCCTCTGCTTTTGCCCGTAAGGTAAACGGCACTGGGCGGGCTTTACAGAATCATGGAATTGCTTCCTGGTCAACATGGAAGGTGGTCTTAGCTCCTCTGATAGTCCCTAGACCTTCCTGAAAATCTTCCGGGTAATTAATTAGGACTTCACTCAGGCCATCTTCTGATTGAGAAATGTTGAGCTACTGAGGTGAATTTTCCTCAACCAATTTCGCCCTGTCAAACTTGGGCCCAAGCCTTATTGTACCACAACTAGTAAATGCCCCAACTGCTTCTCTTAAGAGACTACAACCAAAGTTGTACCCATAATCTGTCAAGGTTCCCTGCTGTAGGTTCTCAATCTGGCCGAGCTTTTGAGCGATCATAAGGATTAGAGTCCAGAGTGAATGTTAGTAAAGACTGATCTGCGATCACTGATATAGCCACACTGGTATTGACTTCCATTAGAACCAGGTGATCATTTAACCAGAAGTTTATTTTAATTGGTTCTGATTTGGAAGTCTCTAAGCCACCGTGGGCACAGTGGTTAGCACTACTGCCTCACAGCGCCAGAGACCCGGGTTCAGTTCCCGCCTCAGGCGACTGACTGTGTGGAGTTTGCACGTTCTCCGCGTGTCTGCGTGGGTTTCCTCCGGGTGCTCCGGTTTCCTCCCACAGTCCAAAGATGTGCAGGTCAGGTGAATTGGCCATGCTAAATTGCCCATAGTGTTAGGTAAGGGGTAAATGTAGGGGTATGGGTGGGTTGCGCTTTGGCGGGGCGATGTGGACTTGTTGGGCCGAAGGGCCTGTTTCCACACTGTAAGTAATCTAATCTAATCTAATCTAATCTAATAAGCAATTCCCACCTCAGGCAACAGTCTGTGTGGAGTTTGCACATTCTCCCCGTGTCTGCCGGGTTTCCTCCGGGTGCTCCGGTTTCCTCCCACAGTACAAAAATGTGCAGCTCAGGTGAATTGGTCATGCTAAATTGCCCATAATGTTAGATGCATTAGTCAGGGGTGAATGTAAGGGAATGGGTCTGGGTGGGTTGCTCTTTGGAGGGTCGGTGTGGACTTGTGGGGCCGAAGGGCCTGTTTCCACACTGTAGGGAATCTAATCTAATCTAATCAATTTAACTGTTCCAAGCCAGATGTAGTTGGGCTTTCCAGGGTGTGCACTCTCATGGATATCAGTCAATGGACTCAGGCCCAGCAGGAGTCCTTTGCACTCTTGAGTCTGCATACCAGCAGCAATTACAATGGCCTACTGGCCTGGGTTCTGAACAGAATTTCAACCATTTGGCCGAGGCTTGGCTTTGTTTCGGGGTTTTGCCTTGGCCTGACCAGGATCCTGATCAGGATATATCCGGAGTGAAGCTATGCAATTGCCTTCACTCAAGTGGTGTTCCCCAGGCTGAGTCAGACTGGTAAAGGTCTCCACTTCCATCGGCTTACCCTGAACTCATAATGCTTTCACTTGCTGCATTTTCCAATGATGAAGCCAGTTGTCGTGCCTAGTTGAGCTTCAGCTGGTAGGCGCTTTTGCATTGGTACATCATTAATCCCTGAAGATTCCTGAAGAAGGGCTTATGCCCGAAACATCGATTCTCCTGTTCCCTGGATGCTGCCTGACCTGCTGCGCTTTTCCAGCAACACATTTTCAGCACATCATTAATCCCACACATCAAACGGTCTCTTAGCATCTCATTAGCCATCTTAACATAGTCAAAAGATCCTAATCTTCGACAGCAGGATCTAATGAATCAAGCCTCCAAATAACAGTATGATGTCAGAAATGCTTACCCCAACTCCAATAACTGTTGCGAGAAAATTTCTTCAGGAGCATTTTTTTTTTACTCTCATTGACACTGAAATAACTTCAGTATCCCGCCACCAAGTCACTCTTTATTTGCACGAGGACATCCTTAACACTCATCCAGCTCCCTCAAAGCCTGCTCTCAGAATGAACAGAACCTCTGAAACTCCTGTTTCTATCTATCAGTCAGAGCTCCCTGATTGAACTAGATTAACAGCCCGAATCAAGGAACTCATATTCTATGAGGTGCACCTGGCTGACCTTGTTACAATTACTAAAGTTGAAACTTGAGTTCAGTATAAATATGAGTAAAAAAACAAAAAAAAAACAGTGAATACTGTAAATCAGAAACAAAAACAGAAATTGCTGGAAAAACTCAGCAGGTCTGGCAGCATCTATGGAGAGAAATCAGAGTTAACATTTCAGTTTGAGTGATCCTTCCTCAGAACTGGCAGTTTACTCTAATGCCCCTTATGGGAGGAAATCTGCTGTCGTTACCAGAGTCTGGCCTACATGTGACCACTCCACCCCTCAGTAATTTGGGTGACTGCTCACTGCCCTCTGGTGGGCAATTAGGGATGAGCAACAAAAGCAGCAGCAAATCATTGCGATAAATGGGAAAAGAGAGCTATCTGAAATAATTTTATCTTTCTCCCCTTCTGTCCAGAAGATGTATACTGATTTCACAGTGAGCACAGTTTCTTCTTTCAGTGTCAACCATGGCTCAGTGGTGAGCACTCATTGCTGAATCAGAAAATTATTTAAATTTTACTCCATAAAACAGGCCACAACGTGTAACGAAGGCTGACTGAAGGCACAGCTTCAAAGTCCCATCTGCTGTGCAATCTCTGAACAGATTGATGAGCAATGCCAGCCAGACTCCAGTGTCATTGTCCAAAGTGCTGTCTTCCTTTTAAAGACTCAAAATCCACAAGCATTCAAGAAAAAAACACTCCTGCAAAATCATCTACAATAGATTTGGTACGGTGATGTAGGGATGACTAGAAAGCATCTCCCCTGCTGAAAGTGCTGAAATCTTAAATGGCTGGTGTTCCAGAGGAAGACAAGGAACAGGTCAACAGGATGATAATCGTTTTGTTCAGTCACCTGAATATTCAAGACGTGTGATTCTCAGTAAATGTCATCCTTCAGTATGGAGACATCCAATAAATAACAAGGCTGAAGTCCTGCCTGCTCTCTCAGCTGGATGTTGAAGATCCCATATCAACCTTTGAAGAAGAACCCTGAATTCCCTCCAATGCCTTAGCCACTATTGGTCCTAAACCGAACCTCCATAAAGCTGCAGGTCTATCACTTTGCTGTGTGTGTGAGCTTACTGCACTAAACTGATCACTGTGCCTGTCACAAAATGAAGTATTGAATTTACTGAAAAATGCTTTGGGGAATCCTGAGGCCATGCAAGTTGCTATACAAGTGAAAACTTTTCTCTCACAGCAGTCACAGATGCCAATGTGAAGATAGTTGAAAATTGGTCGATAACATTACCTCTGTCTCTGAACCGAAATACAAGTCACAGACTCCGTACTGTCCTTTCTGCATCCTGCATACTCGCACGGCTTCCAGGAACGCCCGAACTTCAAAAGAATCCTTTCTGAAGAGCACTATGATGAAAATAGCACCGTCATATCGTCAAATTGTGCAAACTATGATCTATTTTTATAGCTATGTATCACACAAGCACTGCTAAAGTTCCCTCTAAATAGACTGCAGGATTAGATACAGAGTAAAGCTCCTTCTACACTGTCCCCATCAAACACTCCCAGGACAAGGACAGCACGGGATTAGATATAGAGTAAAGCTTCCTCTACACTGCTGCCCCTTCCCCCTCCCATCAAACACCCCTCAGGACATGGATAGCACAGGATTAGATACTGAGTAAAGCTTCCTCTACATTGTACCCCCATCAAACACCCTCACCCCCTAGTACAGGGGCAGCATGGGTTTGAAAAAGAGTAAAGTTACTTCTACACTGTACTCCCATCAAACTGTCCCAGGACAGGGACAACACGGGGTTAAATATGGAGTAAAGCTACCTCTACACTGTCTCCAACAAAACCTCCCAGAACAGGGGCAGCATGGGGCTAGATATAGAGTTAAAGCTTTCTCTACATTTCTCCCATCAAATACTCCCAGGACAGGGACAGCAAAGCATTGGATACAAAGTAAAGCTACCTCTACATTGTTAAAAATCACACAACACCAGGTTATAGTCCAACAGGTTTAACTGGAAGCACACTAGCTTTTGGAGCGACGCTCCTTCATCAGGTGATAATGGAGGGCTCGATCGTAACACAGAATCTATAGCAAAAATTTGCAGTGTGATGTAACTGAAATTATACATTGAAAAATTGATTGTCTTGTTAAGCCTTTAAGCTTGTTAAGCTCAAAAACTGCATGAATTTATGTAAAACTCTGTTATCTCACTTTTTAGATTAGAATCAATCTAAACATCATGGCATAGACATAGAACACAGGGGGCTAATACCTTCAACACATTGTCTAGCTATCACCATTGTTAACAGCTAACCCGAGAATGCAACTTTTAAAAAAAGATTTTGTGATTTACACATGAAAGAAGTGAAACTATCACTGTATTCTAACAGATGAAAGGCTTAACAAGACAATCAATTTTTCAATGTATAATTTCAGTTACATCACACTGCAAATTTTTGCTATAAATTCTGTGTTACGATCGAGCCCTCCACTATCACCTGATGAAGGAGCGTCGCTCCAAAAGCTAGTGTGCTTCCAATTAAACCTGTTGGACTATAACCTGGTGTTGTGTGATTTTTAACTTTGTACACCCCAGTCCAACACCGGCATCTCCAAATCATACCTCTACATTGTCCTCATCAAACATTCCCAGGACAGGGAACTGCAAGTGGTTAGATACAGAGTAAAGATCCCTCTATACTGTCCTCATCAAACACTCCCAGGACATGTCTCCGGTTGACCCTCTGACTGTGTTTGGGGTAAACTGATATTTGTCCTGCTGCTACTTGAATCTCCTTTCATCAGGTTTCTGAGGAGTTGAGGGAGATGCCTTTCCCACCCCCTCACTGCAGCCTGGGTTTAAACCTGGACAGATCCTGAGGTGCTGCTGAACCATGTGGCCCTTGTCATTGGGAGTGGGCTGTGGGTTTAATGCACAGAGGTTGAAGGATCAGAGCTGCAATGCTCATATAAGGGGAAACTGGTGTGAAAGAATGTGAGAGAAAAAGTCAGGTTACTACACGGATTGGAGGAGCTGATCTAAAATGGGAGGAAGCTCTCGCAGATCATAAACACTGAATAGAATAGATGGGTCAAATGGCCTGTTTCAGTGCTGGAAACACAGCTACATTGTATTGCCAACACCAAAACAGAGCTAGTAACATTGGCTATTCCAGCCTCAGACAGACAATTCTGTAGACTCATCCCTGAGTCTGCTTCTTAAAAAAAAATAACTTATTTTTCTAATCAAACTGTTTAGTGGTGTTATTACAGATCTCTGAACTGGCAGGACTTGAACAAGAGCCTCTTGGTCCAGTGGTAGAGACTACACCACAAGAGAGCCTTCCTGAGTCTGCTTCCTAAAGGGCTCAGGTGTTGAGTTCCAGTTGGGCAGGCCATTGCCTGTGACCAAGGGAACTCATCGAGTCCCACAAGGACATTAATACGTGATTCCACTTGGACATATGAGACACGCATTACAGTGTAAAACCCACTTCAGGGAAGCGAGTTGGCAATGTGTCGGATGTTGCTAAGGTTTGTACCAGTGTTGAGGTGGCGAATTCCATCAGCGAGGAGTGCCCTCCAGTAGCGAAGGTCATCTGCAGTGTGGAAGCAGAGAATGAGGTGTGGGCGATAGGGGTGCCACAGGAACAGAGGGTGATCCGTCGGGCAGTTTGTGTACTGTTCCTTCCAGTAATTATCTGCGACACCTAAAGAGGGAACAGCCAACAAAAAAGGTCTGCATTTAGATAGCGCCTCTTGTAAATTAAAGCAACCTGAAGGTCTTATTGAGTGTTCGTGTTGAAGGGCAGACCTACAACGGCCCATACTGATCAGGGCCCTGAGTTATATATAGACCAGAGTGGATGATGACTTATTTTCACAAAACATGTAGTGTGGACCGGTTAAGTTTTAACAACTATCCCAGCTAAATGCTGCAGACGTCAGATGTCTGCCAGAGGCATTTTGAATACCCAGCAGGTCAGGGGGATAGAGAAATGCAGCAAGTTAACTGGCCGGGAATGTCACCGACCGGAAACATCTACACTATTTTTCTATCCACCAATGTTGCCAGGCCTGCTAAGGATTTGCTGTTTGATTTCCACCCCGTTGTTCGGCACTAGAATTCCAATCCTCAGACTGTAACACTGCAATTTAAAGTGGTGACTGAGCCAGTAACATAACTACTGCATTGCCAGGAAGCGACAGTAGTCACTGCTGCTTGCTGAGTGTCTGATATATACACAAACTTTGGGGATGTACCCCTTACACAGACCAAGTACCTACTCCTGACTCAACTCCTCTAGTCATGAGGAACATAGAGTTTATGGGACTCCTCCTCTGAAGACTGCACAGTATGAATCACAACTTTGAGTATAGGAATTGGGACATTATATTGTGGTTGTACAGGACGCTGGTGAGGCCGCTTTTGGAGCACTGTATGCAGTTCTGGTCATTTCTGCTGTACGAAGGATATTTTTAAATTGGAGAGGGTTCAGACAAGACTTATCAGGATGTTGCCAGGAATGGAGAGTTTGAGTTACAAGGAGAGGCTGGACAGGGACTTTTTCACTTGAGCGTGGGAGGTTGAGGGGTGACCCTATAGAGATTTATAAAATCATGAGGGGTATAGATAAGATGAGTGGCAGGTGTCTTTTCCCTAGGATGGCGGATTTCAAGACTAGGGGCCATATTTTTAAGGTGAGAGGTTACAGATTTTAAAAAAGACACGAGGGGCAACATTTTTATTCCGAGAGTGGTTCGCATGTGGAATCAACTTCCAGAGGAAGTGATGAATGCGGATACAGTTGCAATGTTTAAAAGACATTTTAGATAAGTACATGAATAAGAAATGTTTGGAGGAATATGGGCCAATCACAGGCAGGCGAAACTAGCTTAGTTTGGGATTATGGTCGGCTTGGACTGGTTGGACCAAAGGGTCTGTTTCCACGCTGTATGACTCTGTGACTTTATAAATTATAATCACATATCCAGTACACTTACAAAGAAATATTCTTGGGATGTGGGCATTGTTGGTCTGTCTCTAACTGACCTTAAGGAGGTGCTGGTGTGCTGCCCTTCTTGAAGTCACAGTATACTTTTATTTTTCTTTCTATTCATTCACAGAATGTAGGCATCAGTGGCCAAGCCAGCATTTATTGCCCATCCCTAATTGCCCAGAGGGCAGTTAACATTGTTGTGGGTCTGGAGTCACATGTAGGTCAGACCAAGTAAGGAAGGTGGTTTCCATTCCTAAAGGACATTAGTGAACTAGATGGGTTTTTCCAACAATTGACAATGCATTAATGGTCACCATTAGATTCCTAATCCCAGATTTTTAAAAAAAATTGAATTCAAACTCCACCTTCTGCCAAGACAGGATTCAAACCTGGGTCCCCAGAACATTACCTTATTCTGGATTATAGTCGAACAATAATAACACAAAGCCATTGCCTACCCCATTTGGCTACCTACAGTGCCATTAGGGAGGGAATTCCAGGATTTTAAACCAGCGACAGTGAAGGAACAGCGATATATTTCCAAGTCAGGTTAGTAAGAATCTTGGAATTGAATCTGAGTGGGTGGAGTTCCCACGTACCTGCTGCCCTTGTCCCTCTAGATGCCCTGGGAGGTCCTGCAGATGGTACACACTGCTGCAACAGTGATGGGGGCAGTGAGGGTGGCTTGCATTTTGTGCCTTACACTGTTCTGGAATCATCTGAACATCTCTCCCCTGACCCCTTACAGCTGCACCAAGAAGGCCCATTATTCCTTACCCCCATCCTCACCATTCCAGAGGAGACGGTGACATAGCAGTATCCTGTCTTGACAAGTACTCCAGAGGCCCAAGCTGATATGCTGGGAATATGGGTTCAAATTCAAAGATGGCACCAAGCGGAATTTAAACTCAATTAATTAAAAACATGAAGCCAGTCTCAAAAATTATCACCTGGTGCTGTTTTAGAAACCTATCTGGTTCAATAATCCCCTTTAGGGGTAGAAATCTACTGTCTTTATCCAGTCTGACCTACATGTGACTCCAGATCTGCTAAATGCAAGTGACTGCTCTTTGACAACAAGCCCCTCAGTACAAGGGTCATAAATGTTAGTTCATGAAACATCCCATGAGCAAAGGATCCTGGGATGGACAATTGGTGGGCTCACACTCTGTGACTGATAACGAGACTAAATTGTGAGGTGTAATTAGCTCCATGGCCCTCACCAGCCATTCCACACCCTCACCATTGAAGTGTGGCCAGGTCCGTTGGAGGATTTCAGTATATTCTGTTACTGAGGTCAGCACAACGAACCCTGATAGGAGCACGGTGTCTTCTGGTTTTAGTCCTCTCTGTTCAGCCTGGAATATATTGCAACAGAATGTTAGTAAAATAAACTTAACACCCTTCCAACATTGCAACAATACTCGCACGCAATGCGTGGTCAAATGAACATGGCACCCATTCTCTCGCCACCGACCCAGACACACAGTCCCCTCCCATCCCAGACATTCACTCCCCCAGCATCTCAGACTCACACTTCTTCAACATTCCAGACCCACACTCCCCCAACATCCCAGAAACATGCTCCCTTCCTGTCCCAGACTCACACTCCCCCCTTCATTCCAGACACACACTCCATCACACCAGACATATACTCCCCCACTCCCACTCCATTTCCAGAAACACATTCTCCCACCATTCCAGACAAAGATTCCCTTATCCTCCCAGACTCCTACTCTGCCATCATCCCAGAACAACACATACCCACCATTCCCAGACACACTCCCCCAGTGAAGACAGAAACATTCCCCTACCCAGAAAGACACACCCGCCAGCCAGGAAGACTCAAACTGTATGAATAAAGTTTCCCACCTCTTTCGTTTCAAAATACTCCAAGTGGTAGCTGGCCTTCATGACAAAGTATCTCTGTTTCCACTTCCTCCTGGTGTCCACGTGTTGCAGCATGTGTCCCTGGGCAATCACCTCTTCACTGGCCCTGCATTCCTGAGACGATAGAGTGATGAGTGAGGAGCTAGAAGGCTGCCAATGGAGGGGATATCTATTCTGGAAGTGTCACTGCATGGTGGGGGGCAGTGTCATGGAATTTGCACATTCTCCCTGTGTCTGCAAGGGTCTCCTTCAGGCCCAAGGATGTGCAGGTTATGAGGATTAGCCATGCTAAATTTCCCTATGGTGTCCAGGGATGTGCAGGCTCAGTGGGTTAGCCTTGGAAGTTATAGGGTAGGGGGATAGGTCTGGGTGTGATGCTCTTCAGATGGTTGGTGTGGACCAGTTGGGCTGAATGGCCTGTTTCACAACAGTAGGAATTCTATGATGATTCTATGGCACTGAGCGAGCAACCTAGATGGCTAGCCCAATGATTTGGGCATGGGGTGGGGGAGGGGTGTGAGATCACATTCCACCATGGGGGCTGGTGGCCCTTAAACCCTTGCATGAGTAAATCTCACAGATTAGTTCATTTTAATTGTTGTGGTAACAACCCATCTGGTACGGAAATCTGCTCTCCTTACCTGGTCTGACCAAAATAATTCGTCACCACCCTCTGAAAAGACTTGGCAAGTCACTCAGTTGAAAAGACGTTGGAAAAGGGGCAATAAATTCTGACCTTGCCAGTGATGTCCACATCTTATGGACTTCAGTAAGGCGTTCGACAAGGTTCCCCATGGGAGACCGGTTAGCAAGGTTAGATCTCACGGAATACAGGGAGAACTAGCCATTTGGATACAGAGGGCAGGCATGGTGGCTCAGTGGTTAGCACTGCTACCTCACAGTGCCAGAGACCTGGGTTCAATTCCCGCCTCGGGCAACTGTCTGTGTGGAGTTTGCATATTCTCCCCGTGTCTGCGTGGGTTTCCTCCGGGTGCTCCGGTTTCCTCCCACAGTCCAAAAATGTGCAGGTTAGGTGAATTGGCCATGCTAAATTGCCTGTAGTGTTAGGTGAAGGGGTAAATGTAGGGGAATGGGTCTGGGTGGGTTGCTCTTCGGAGGGTTGCTGTGGACTTGTTGGGCTGAAGGGCCTGTTTCTGCACTGTAAGTAATCTAATCTAATCAGAACTGGCTCAAAGGTAGAAGACAGAGGGTGGTGGTGGAGAGTTGCTTTTCAGACTGGAGGCCTGTGACCAGTGGAGTGCCACAAGGATCGGTGCTGGGTCCTCTACGTTTTGTCATTTACATAAATGATTTGGATGCGACCATAAGAGGTGCAGTTAGTAAGTTTGCAGATGGCACCAAAATTGGAGGTGTAGTGGACAGCGAAGAAGGTTACCTCAGATTACAACAAGATCTTGACCAGATGGGCCAATGGGCTGAGAAGTGGCAGATGGAGTTTAATTCAGATAAAATGTGAGGTGCTGCATTTTGGGAAAGCAAATCTTAGCAGGATTTATACACTTAATGGTAAGGTCCTAGGGAGTGTTGCTGAACAAAGAGACCATGGAGTGCAGGTTCATAGCTCCTTGAAAGTGGAGTTGCAGGTAGATAGGATAGTGAAAAAGGCATTTGGTATGCTTTCCTTAAATGGTCAGAGTATTGAGTACAGGAGTTGGGAGGTCATATTGCTGCTGTACAGGACATTGGTTAGGCCACTGTTGGAATATTGTGTGCAATTCTGGTCTCCTTCCTATCGGAAAGATGTTGTGAAACTTGAAAGGGTTCAGAAAAGACTAACAAGGATGTTGCCAGGGTTGGAGCATTTGAGCTACAGGGAGAGGCTGAACAGGCTGGTGCAGCTTTCCCTGGAGAGTTGGAAGTTGAGGGGTGACCTTATAGAGGTTTACAAAGTCATGAGGGGAATGGATAGGATAAATAGACAAAGTCTTTTCCCTGGGTTCAGGGGAGTCCAGAACTAGAGGGCATAGGTTTAGAGTGAGAGGGGAAAGATATAAAAGAGACCTAAGGGGCAACGTTTTCACGCAGAGGGTGGTACATGTATGGAATGAGCTGCCAGAGGATGTGGTGGAGGCTGGTACAATTGCAACATTTAAAAGACATTTGGATGGGTATATGAATAGGAAGGGTTTAGAGGGATATGGGCCGGGTGCTGGCAGGTGGGATTAGACTGAGTTGGGATATCTGGTCGGCATGGATGGGTAGGACCGAAGGGTCTGTTTCCACGCTGTACATCTCTATGACTCTGTGACTCCTCTGACAGAAAAATGCTCCCATGTCCTGGCATTATTTAGCTAACTCTTCCTTCCTTCTGATGCATTACCTTCCTACCCTGACTGGAAAATGAATTGTCTCATTGCCCATTGTATCCATTGATCTCCTCATTCCCAATTTATTTCTATTCAGTAAAGAGGAATCTTCAAATGATTTGGAAAAGAAAAAATGCAATCTTTATTTCAGTGGAGCCTTTCAAGTGAAAGCCTCAAGAATGGGTTGCCTATGGGTTCCTTCACAACGGCTATTCAAACAGAACCTTCAGGATTCAGTATTTATAGTCTCGGTGGCTGGCTTGTGACAGTGACACCAACAGTGTGGGTTCAATTTCTGCACTGACTGAGGGTCACCATGAAGGACTCTCCTTCTTAACTTCTCCCCTCGCCTGAGTTATGGTGACCCTTAGGTAAATCATCACCAGTCCTCTCTCTCTCTCTCTCTGGTCCAATAGGACAGTGGAGACTTTACCATTCTACAGTTAATAGTCATAGAGCACAGCAACAGACCCTTTGTTCCAACCAGACCGTGCCAACTATAATCCCAAACTAAACTGGTCCCACCTGCCTGCACTTGGCCCACATCCCTCCAACCATTTCTTATTCATGTACTTATCCAAATGTCTTTTAAACATTGTAACTATACTGCATTCATCACACCTTCTGGAGGTTCACTCTATACATGACCCCCTCTCTGTAAAAAAAAATTGCCCCTCATGTCTTTTTCAAATTTTTCTCCTCTCACCTCTAGTCTTGAAATCCACCACCCTAGGGAAAAGACACCTGCCACTCACCTTATCTATACCCCTCATAAACCTCCATAAGGTGAACCCTCGACATCCTACACTTCAGTGAGAAAAGTCACAGCCTATCCAGCTTCTCCCCATATCGACGTTTTGGGCAGAAGCCCTTCATCAGGAATACAGGCAGAGTGCCTGAAGGTTGGAGAGATAAATGAGAGGAGGGTGGCGGTGGGGAGAATGTAGCATAGAGTACAATTGGTGAAGATGCCCTCCAACGCATCTCATCCACATCCCACACCACCGCCCTCAGACCCCACCCCTCCAACCGTAACAAGGACAGAACGCCCCTGGTGCTCACCTTCCACCCTACCAACCTTCGCATAAACCAAATCATCTGCCGACATTTCCGCCACCTCCAAACAGACCCCACCACCAGGGATATATTTCCCTCTCCACCCCTTTCCGCCTTCCGCAAAGACCGTTCCCTCCGTGACTACCTGGTCAGGTCCACGCTCCCCTACAACCCACCCTCCCGTCCTGGCACCTTCCCCTGCCACCGCAGGAATTGCAAAACCTGCGCCCACACCTCCTCCCTCACCTCCATCCAAGGCCGTAAAGGAGCCTTCCACATCCATCAAAGTTTTACCTGCACATCCACCAATATCATTTATTGTATCTGTTGCTCCCGATGCGGTCTCCTCTACATTGGGTCGACTGGACGTCTCCTAGCAGAGCGCTTTAGGGAACATCTCCGAGACACCCGCACCAATCAACCACACCGCCCTTGCGCACAACATTTCAACTACCCCTCCCACTCTGCCGAGGACATGGAGGCCCTGGGCCTCCTTCACCACCAGACGCCTGGAGGAAGAACGCCTCATCTTCCGCCTCGGAACACTTCAACCCCAGGACATCAAGTTTCCTCATTCCCCCTTCCCCCACCTCACCCCAGTTCCAAACTTCCAGCTCAGCACTGTCCCTATGTCTTGTCCTACCTGCCTATCTTCTTTTCCACCTATTTACTCCACCCTCCTATCACCTTCATCCCCTCCCCCACTCACCTATTGTACTCTATGCTACTTTCCCCGCACCCCCACCCTCCTCTCATTTATCTCTTCAACCTTCAGGCACTCTGCCTGTAATCCTGATGAAGGGCTTTTGCCCGAAATGTCGATTTCACTGCTCCTCGGATGCTGCCTGAACTGCTGTGCTTTTCCAGCACCACTCTAATCCAGAATCTGGTTTCCAGCATCTGCAGTCATTGTTTTTACCTATTATTAAACTGGAAAGAGTGCAGAAGAAACTTACAAGGATATAGCCAGGATTCAAGGGTCTGACTTCTTGGGAGAGGTTGGACAAGCTTGGAGTTTTGTCTTTAGTGTGTAGGAAATTGAGGTGAGGGGGGACTTTGTAGAAGTGTATAAGATCATGAGAGGCATGGATAGAGTGAATGCACTCAGTCTTTTTCTCAGGGTTGGAGAATTGAGGACTAGAGGGCATAAGGTTAGATGGGAAAGAATAAAAGGGACGACATTTTTACATTGAGGGTGATACGCATATGGAATGAGCTGCCAGTGGAAGTGGTTGAGGTGGGTACATTAACAACATTGAAAAGGCATTTGGACAAATACATGGACAGGAGAGGTTTCAAAGGATATGGATCAAGTGCAGTGAAATGGGGTTAGCGTGGATGGACAGTTTAGTTGGCATGGACCAGTTTGGGCCTAAGGGCCTGTCTCTGTGCTGTAGGACTCTATGACTCAAAGAAAAGAACAAAGAAAATTACAGCACAGGATAACCTGTGCCGATCCAGATCTTCTATCTAAACCTGTCGCCTGTTTTCCAAGGATCTGTATCCCTCTGCTCCCTGCCCATTCATGTATCTGTCTAGATGTATCTTAAATGATGCTCTCGTGTCTGCCCCTACTACTTCCGCTGGCAATGTGTTCCAGGCACCCAGCACCCTCTGCACAAACAACTTTCCACACATATTTCCCTTAAATCTTTCCCCTCTCACCTTGAACTCGTGACCCCTGAGTAATAGCTTCTTGCTATTCACCCTGTCTATACTTCTCATGATTTTGTAGACCTCAATCAGGTTTCCCCCTCAACCTCCGCCTTTCTAATGAAAATAATCCTAATCTACTCAATCTCTCTTCGTAGCTAGCACCCTCCCTTCGTAGCTAGCAACATCCTGGTGAACCTCCCCTGCACCCTCTCCAAAGCATCCACATCCTTTTGGTAATGTGGTGACCAGAACTGTACGCAGTATTCCAAATGTGGCCGAACCAAAGTCCTATACAACTGTAATATAACGCTATGACTTTATGACTCTATAACTCAAACCCTCTATTCCCAGCAGCGTCCTGGTAAATCTCTTCTGAAATGTCTCCAGCTTTATAATATCCTTCCTACAAAGGGCAACTAGAATTACACACACTACTCCAGAAGAGGCCTCACCAACCTCAACATAATATCTCAACTCCTATACTCAAAAGGTCTGAGCAATGAGGGCAAGTGCACTAAAGACCTCCTGAACCATCCTGTCTACATATGACACAAACTTCAAAGAATTATGTACCTGAATCTCTAAGTCTCTCTCTGTTCTACACTGCCCATTTTCATTTTATAATCCTGCCCTTGTTTGTTTTACCAAAGTGCAATACCTTACACTTATCCAAATTAAACTCCAACTGCCACTCCTCAGCTCATTGACTAATAGATCAAGATCTCTTTTTAATTATGGTCAGGCCTGGACTTCCGCAGATATCAATTGAGGCGTACAATCTAACATTTCCTCTGGGGATGAGTCTGTGCAGGGAATTTATTTTGGGTGATCACTGGCATTTTTCTTAATTCTTTCATGAGATCTGAGCATTAATGACAAGGCCAATGTCCTGAATAGGCCTCACTTGCTCACTAGGCCTAGAAGGTGGTTAAGAATCGACCTCATTGCTGAGATTCTGGCATCACATCAGAAGACCAAGTAAAAATGGCAGATGACTTTCCCTAAAGGCCATTAGTCAACAAGGTGGGTTTTCACAACAACTGATAATAATTTTAAAACAAGAAAGAATAACCTGTTTGGACACACCTCTATGAGAGGTGGGACTTAGACTGGCTGGCCTACTGATAGAGACACTACCGCTGTGCCTCAAGAGCCCCCATTACAGTTTATAATCAGATCTGTTATGACACATCTTGTGGCTGTGTGGGACTTGAACCCAATTTCCCGGGGCAGAGATAGGAACACCACTATGGCACCAAGAAACTCTTAGAGGTTGATAATAATTTAATGGTTACCAAATTTATTGGCACAAGCTATTTGGTGGGATTGGAACCTGTGCAAACTTGGGCTGTGGATTATTAACACAGCAACATTATCTGTTCACGCCTGCCACCCCTCAGGGTGGGTTCACTCTTATCTAGTTACCCCACTCCTTGCATTATGAGGCAATCAGCCAAGCCAAGACAATGCCAGTAAAGCCCAAGGTTTGGCCTGGCAGGTGCAGGACTCCCACCTTGTTTCGCAGTAATTGGGGAGCTTGGCTTGGTTGTGGCTCCACCTCATTCCAGACTTTGTTGAGAACAGCCGCAATGTTTTGTCCCCGACAGTGAGGGCGTATGTCATTCAAGAGAATATCAGCCCGACCTGAGGACACAACAGACAGAGCATAGAGTTAGTTAGTGTCACTGCAAAGCAGCCAGAATGGTTACCGGTTAGCAGCTTTCTCCCAGCCAGAAACACCAGTTACACAGTGAGCCCACTGTGAAGACAGTCCCAACAGACCCAGAGTGTTCCCCAGTGAACTACAACAGTAATCCCAATAAACCCATTAGATAGCCCTACAGAAAGCCCAGCAGGCTGCTTCAAGTAAATCAGACTGTTCCCCAATAAATCAGACTGTTCCCCAGTAACCCACCACAGTAATCCCATTAAACACAGAAGAAAACCCCAGTAAATCCACGCTATTCCTCAGTAAACTTACCAACAAGATTCAAATAAATTCCTAGGTAATCCCCTCTTTGTAAAACTTTCTGAACCAATGATAAACAAAGTGAGGGGTAAATGACTGGGTTCTGGGAAGTCACTTTGGCTTATGTTATATACTTTCTAATTAAAAGAGGCTAAGAACAGGGCAGTCAGTGCCTCCCTACTTAAATAAAGAAGGTCACGCGACAGGAATGAAGGACAACTGGATCCTGGTTTGTTTTGGAACAAACAGCATGCCTGGTCCTGACAAAGCGGGTGGAAGCGATGCTGTATAAATGTTAGAGGTTGTCTGACTCGCTCAGTCAATGCTCCCTGAACTGATCACTGCCCCATGTCAAGGACAGAGCCACTGCTTTGACGTTTATTAATGAATAACATTACAGGTGGAAACATTCAATTCAATCTCAAAAGTTGAAGTTCCAAATTTATTACTGAGTGGTGTCACTATGATGAAAATTATAATCTGCACTTGATATTGTCAGGAAAGTTTAAATGTCATAAATTTGCTTTGCCAGTTTTTACACAAGAAATACATTTTTAAAAAATTATTGGTATTAGAAGGCAGTTGTTAGCAAACTGAGCCCTCTGATGGAGGGAGATTGAGCACACTGAGCCTGTACTCTCTCGAGTTTTGAACAGTGAGAGGTGAAACATACAGCATTCATCATGGGTATGACATGATGTATGCAGAAAACATAGTTCTAAACCTACCGTGCCTGGGCTGACTCTAGGACCAGGGGATTCTGTCACAGAATTAGGGATCGGCCATTTAGCACTGAGCAGGGGAGACATTTCTTCACCCAGAGCCTGGTGATACTTTAACAGGGCTGTAGGTGTTCAATCACCAAACAGTTAAAGAGTCATACAGCACAGAAACAGACCCTGGTCCAACCAGTCTATGCCAGTCATAATCCCCATTTAAACTAGTCCCGCCTGCCTCTGCTTTCCTATTCATGTACTTATCCAAATAACTCTTAAATGTTGTAACTGTACCTACACCCATTACTTCCTCTGGTGGTTCATTCCACACACAACCCACTCTCTAGGTTAAAAAAAATGCCCCCATGTCTTTTTTAAATCTTTCCTCTCTCATCTTAAAAATATGCCCCCCAAGTCTTGAACTCCTCCACCTTAGGGATAAGACAACTGTAATTCACCTTATCTATGCCCCTCATGATTTTATAAAGCTCTATAAGGTCAGCCCTCCACTTCCTATTCTCCAGTGAAAAACATTTCCAGCCTATCCAGCCTCTCCTTATAACTCAAACCCTCCATTCCCAGAAACATCCTGCTCTTCTGAACCCTTCCAGCTTAATAAGATCCTTCCTATAACAGGGCAACCAGAACCGTACAAAATACACCAGAAGAGTAAGTTCAAGATGGAAATAGGTATCAGAAGGTAACAAGGGATTTGGGGATAGAGTGGTGAAATGGTCTTGAGATGGAAGATCACACGTGGCCTAGTTTGGTGGTGGAACAGGCTCCTATGTTAAACCAGAATCATAAACCTAGTGAGTAAATCAACTTCACAAAGCCAGCCAAATGCAACAAACAGCCCGAGCTCCACCCAATTCCCCAATGAGCCATGACAGTTGTGGTTGTATGGTCGAGAGTCATACAGTCATAGAGATGTACAGCACAGAAACAGACTCTTCGGTCCAACTCATTCACATTGACTCGATATCCTAAATTAATCTAGTCCCATCTGCCAGCATTTGGCCAATATCCCTCTAAACACTTCTTATTCATATATCCATCCAGATGCCTTTAAAAACTGTAATTGTATTAGCCTCCACCAATTCCTCTGGCAGCTCATTCCACACACACATGACCCTCTGCTAGTGGGAAGTTTGTACAAAGGAGCTGTGATCAGCAGGTCTGCCCGTCTTTTTTACAATTTGAACTATGTGGTTATCAACCAAGCAAATGTTAATTGTGAGTGAGATCATGTGATGTGAGAATGACAAATGCAACCAAGGTTATGTTTTTGGCAATGAGAACAATTTCAAGTACGCAACCTGTAACTAAGAATCACAGGCTGGGTTGAAAAACAGACTAGCAACTATGCTTGCTGTCTAGAATCTGTCCACTATCCATATCTCACTGTCATGGCGATACACTGCACCTGTATCTCATGGTCACAGAGATACCCTGCACCTGTATCTCACTGTCACAGATATTTAACACACCTGTATCTCACTATTACAGAAAGACATTGCGATACACTGCACCTGAACTCACCGTCACAGAAATACACTGCACCCGTGTCTCACTGTCACAGAGATTTAGTGCACTTGTCTCTCACTACCAGTTGGCTGAATGGCTGGTGTGTGATGCAGAGTGATGCACAATGTGGGTTCAATTCCTGCACTGGCTGAGACTACCCTGAAGGACTCTCATTCTCAGGCATAGTGACCCCCAGATTAACCCACCACCAGTTATCTCTCTCTCTCTATCTCTCTCTCTCTCTTTCTAATGGGGAAGTAGCCCCCGAGCTGGAAGAACTATGGCAACTTTACCTTTTCAATTCTGTTCACATTCCTTAGACATGCAGAACAAACAAACCCACAGCTTTTATTACTTGTCCAAGACTACATTTACAGTATTACTGCTGTACGAATCTGTGCTTCTATAAGTCACAAATGCAGTTTGGTTCTGTACAGTAAAATATCAAGGAAACGAACTTTGGAGTTTGACTGTATTCAAACAAACCAAAGACATCTCTTACTTGAACCAGACTGTAGTTACATACATTTGAGGCACTATAAGTGACTGATAATGGAATGGACCCCATTTACTTTTTACTGTCACCATCTGCATGGTGTTCTAGTCTCAATATCTGAGCCGCACTCTGACAAACGACAGCAAAACCTATATTTGTCATAGTGATAGTGACACTTCAATTTATCACGGAGATCCTTGATAAAACACGAGCTGCAGGTGATTAAACCGTTAAAGGTCAAAATTTAAGCAACTTCAAGATGAATGCAGGGTATTTGCCAAGAAATGGGATTTTAACACAGACAATGCTGTCAGTGCACACAATAACAGCAGGTTATTATATCAGATGTTCCACTTCTACAGCCCATGGTTTTGCTGTTTAGTTTTAACTTCCACCAGCTGCAGGTTGGCTTCTGAATGTGGGAAAGCCGATATCCTGGAGATTATTATCTAAAAGGTGTTGGCTAACAACAGCCAAGGTTTAACAATGGGGGAATACAATGGGTGCAGTGCCCCTTTTATTCTTCCATATGCAAGAGCAGCCTCCAATACCCATCTGAGTATGAACTAAAGCCCTGCTCACCTTTCAGATAGTCGCGCATCCGTTGATCCAGTTGTGTGGAAAAATTCAAACCCATTGCTGTTGGGAGAGGAGTCCAAATCGCACAGAGGGCTGGGAGTGGGAAGGGGAAGGAGGAGGAGGAGGGCGAGGGTGGTAGGGGGTCACCAGGCGTTGCTCCCGAGCTGGTTGCTTAGTGATTCTCACCGGGAACTCCTTGGTCTCCTGATGCGTGAGGCAGAACTATTCCCCAGCATCGTTCAGAGCAACCTATCATCAGAGTGAGTCAGTTCATGAATATGTAAGAGTGTCTCACATTACTGTGAGCAGCAGTCACCCCGGCACTGATTGCTTTGACATGTTTATCTTCCCCTCCCTGCCCTCTGGATGTTTCAGGGCAGGGAATGCCAGGCATAAAATGTGACCCCGTTTACCGCTGACAGCAGGCAACGCCTCTCCCTCCCTGGTCGGTGCCCAGGGTCTGTACCCCAATGTGCTCCCTGCGCTCACGGACTGTACTAACTGAGCTGTCTCTGCAAGGTGGGCAGGATTAGACAACAGGAAGGCTCAGTTTTCAAGTCGACCACAGCGACTGGTGGGAGTTTCTGAGCATACCTACAAATCCAATAAGCTGTAACCCCAAAGTGTAATGATGTGGATTCACATCCGGCAGTTTCAGGAATCCGCCAGTGCACCTGCTTGTGGAATGTGGCTGGTTCACATTCCCATCATCAGCTGATTTCAGGAGGTTTTGCAGACCCTGCTCACATGCTCGAGTCAGGTTGATGTCCTTTACTCTGCAGGGTATGTGCTGTTTCCAGTGAAATATCATGACAAGTCCTTGTTGACCTTGTAAAGAGCAACAGAGTATTGGCTCACATGTTTATATGTCACATGTTTATATGTCACATGTTTATATGCCACATGTTTATATGTCACATGTTTATTATCATGAGCCTTGGTCATTGTTCGGAATCCTTTCCTTGTGTCACTTGCAAGTGGTCCAGCTCCATCACAGCTTATTCAGGTGGCATGGTAGCTCAGTGGTTAGCACTGTTGCCTCACAGTGTCAGGGATCCTAGTTCAATTCCAGCCTTAGGCGACTGCCTACGTAGGTTTTTCCCATGTGCTCTGATTTCCTCCCACAGTCCAAAGATGTGCCGATTAGATGGACGGGCCATGCTAAATTGCCAGGACGCCAACTTGCAGATCATTTCAGAGAACATCTCTGGGACAGCCGCACCAACCAACCCCACCGCCCGTGGCTGAACATTTCAACTCTCCCTCCCACTCCACCAAGGACATGCAGGCCCTGGGCCTCCTCCATCGCCAAACCCTAACCACCTGACACCTGGAGGAAGAACACCTCATCTTCCGCCTTGGGACCCTGCAACCACACAGGATCAATGTGGATTTCACCAGTTTCCTCATTTCCCCTCCCCGCACATTATCCCAGTCCCAAGCCTCCAACATGGCACTGTCCTCCTGACCTGTCCATCACCTTTCCCATCTATCCACTCCACCCACCTCCCCGACCTATCATCTTCTCACCCACCTTCATCTACCTCTCACATTCCCCCAGCATCACCCCCCTCCCATTTATCTCTCAACCCCCTGGCCCACAAGCCTCATTCCTGATGAAGGGCTTATGCCCGAAACATCGATTCTCCTGCTCCTCGGATGCTGCCTGACCAGATGTGTTTTTCCAGCACCACACTCGACGCTCATCTCTCATCCTCACTTTCTCTTGGAATAAAGAAGGAAACTGTTAAATCCATCGGTTCACTAATGCACATCAGGGAAGGAATCCTGCTGCAATATGAACAAAAATTGTTGGAAAAACACAACAGAATTTTTCCAGCAATTTCTGTTTTTGTTTCTGACTTCCAGTACCTCCGTTTTTTTTTTGTTTAAGGAAATTTGCCATCCTTACCTGTTCTGGTCTACATGTGACTCCACATCCATAGTATTGTGGTTGACTCGAAGCTGGGGCAATTAAGGACAGACAAGAAATGCTGTCTTAGCCAGTGACTCCCAACTACGAAAAAAAAAGACTTTGAAGAGGAGCTGTATGAAATAACTCCACAGAGGCTGGTATCCTGTCACCAAGTGCACCCTTTATTTACATGTGGAGAGTCCTTGACGCTGATCCAGCTCCCTCAGAGAAAGCTCTCAGAGTGAGCAGAACCCCTAACACTCCTGTTTATATCTGTCAGCCAGGACTCCCTGATTGTACCAGTTTAACAGGTCCAATCAGGGAATTCCTATTCTCTGAGGTCCATCTGGCTGACCTTGTTACAATCTGTACACAGTACAGATGAATGCTAGCTAGTTTTGAATGTACACATCCGTGCAACAACAGCTTGTATTTGCACAGTGCCTTTATATTTCCATCATAGAAACATGGAAAACAGGAACAGCAATAGATCATTCAGCCCATTGAGCCTGCTGCACAATTTAAAACAATCATGGCTGATCCTCTATCTCAATACCATACTCACATGCTCTCCCAATGCCTCTTTCCCAACACCTTTAGTCTCTCGAAACCTATCTATTTCTTTCTTAAATTGTCTCAGCTGCCACAGCATTCTATGGTAGAGAATTCCAGAGATTAACCAGCCTTCGAGTGAAGAAATTTCTTCTTATCTCAGTCAGAAAGACCTGCGCCATATCATGAGTCCAAGCTCCCTTGTTCTGGAACTCCGAGACCAGGGGAATCATCACTCTGTATCCAGCTCGTCTAGCCCGGTTGGGGTTTTATACATTTCAATGAGATATGCTCTCATTCTTGTCAACTCCAGATCCAGATAAGCCAGCCTTATCTCGTACAACAAGCCTGCCATCCCAAGAATCAGTCTGGTGAGTATTCACTGCTCTCTGTTCATGGAAAGCATATCTTTTCTTAGGTAAGTAGACCAAAATTATTGCCTTATTGCAAATGCCCCATGCATTTAGGTATAGCATCCTTAAACTTTTCTTCTTGACATTTTGTCACATTATTTCACACCACTAGTCCTTGTTTCCTCAAACTTTCACTTTTGCTTTTGTCGTTTCTAACTTTCTTTTCCAAATTTGTTTCCCTCCTTCTTGTGTGCCTGCTTAGTTCCCAATCAGGTCAGCTGATCAAAACTTTGGTTAAAGAAATTCAGTGGTATTATCATAGCTGAATCCCCCACTACCAGCATCCTGGGGGTTACCATTGACCAGAAACTGAATTGGACTCGACTTGTCACATACACTCTAACTACAATAGCGGATCAGGGGCTGGGTATCCTGTAGCGAGTAACTCACACCCTGACTCCCCAAAGCCTGTCCACCATCTACAAAGATTAGATTAGATTAGACTCCCTACAGTGTGGAAACAGTCCAACAAGCCCACACCGACCCTCCGAAGAGTAACCCATCCCCCTCTGACTAATGCACCTAACACTATGGACAATTTAGCATAGCCAATTCACCTGACCTGCACATCTTTGGACTGTGAGAGGAAACCGGAGGGGACCCATGCAGATACGGGGAGATTGTGCAAACTCCACACAGACAGTTGCCCGAGGCTGGAATCGAACCTGGGTCCCTGATGCTGTGAGGCAGCAGCGCTAACCACTGAGCCACTGTGCCGCCCTAAAGAGTTGATTAGATTACCTACAGTGTGGAAACAGGCCCTTCGGCCCAACAAGTCCACACCGATCCTCTGAAGAGTAACCACCCAGACCCATTTCTCTCTGACTAATGCACCTAACACTATGGACAATTTAGCATGGCCAATTTACCTAACCGGCACATCTTTGGACTGTGGGAGGAAACCGGAGCACCTGGAGGAAACCCACGCAGACACAGGGAAAATGTGCGAACTCCACACAGACAGTTACCTAAGGCAGGAATTGAACCTGGGTCCCTGATGCTGTGAGGCTGTAGTGTTAACTACTGAGCCACCATGTCACCCTATGAAGCAGTGTGATGTGAAGAGGGGCAATGGCCTAGCTAGACTATTAATCCAGAGACACAGGTAATGTTCCATGGACCTGGGTTCGAATCCCACCATGGCAGAGGATGAAGTTTGAACTGAAAAAGAGATTCCAGAATTAAGAGTCTAATAATGACCATGAAACTATTATTGTCAGGAAAAGCCTGTCTGGTTCACTAATGCCCTTATGGGAAGGAAATTGTCATCCTTACCTGGTCTGAACTACATATGATTCCAGAACCACAGCGATGTGGTTGACTCTTAACTGTCCTCTGGGCACGAAGGAATGGGCAATAAATGCTGGACTAGCCAACGATGCCCACATGCCAGGGACGAAGAACAATATACTTCCCACTTGTCAGGATGATTGCAGCTCTAACAATTTAAGAAGCTTGATGTTATACAGGACAAAGCTGTCTGCTTAACTGGAACAACTCTCTCCACCTCTGACACTCAGTAATAGCAGTGTATAAAGATGCAGTGCAGAAATTCACCAAGGCTCCTTAGACAGCACCTTCCAAACCTGTGGCCTCTGCCAGTTAGAAAAAGAATGGCAACAGATACATGGGAACACCACCACCTGCAGGTTCCCTCTGAGCCACTCAGCACATTGACTTGGAAATATACTGCTGTCCCTTCACTGTCACTGGGTCCAAATCCTGGAACTCCCTCCCTAACAGGATTGTGGGTTTACTTGGAGACAGACACAGAAATCACAGCTCTGGTGTTGTTCCTGGCCTGAAATCCTCAGCTTGGCCTCGAGCACCATGGCACCGACCGCAACCAAAGCACACCAGCTTTGCCCTTGTGGCCTGTGGGTAATCACCCTGGTCCCCTTGACCCAAGTACAGCAGGCCTCTGGTTGTTGGGGCCTGTTTTCCCCCCGTACCAGACCCTGGGTTTACACCCCATGGACTGCAATGGTTAAGCAGGTTGCTCACAACCACCTGCTCAAGAGTAATTAGGGATAGGGAAATACATGACATGTAGCTAACACTGCTCACCTCCTGTGAATGAACTTAGAGTGGCATGACGGCTCATTGATTAACACAGCTACCTTACAGTTCCAGGGACCTGGGTTTGATTCCATACTCGGGTGACTATCTGTGTGGAGTTTGCACATTCTCCCTGTGTCTGTTTGGGGAGGATTGAATGATTGAGATGGAACCTGTAGAGAGGGAGAGAAAGATTGAGAGAGAGAGAGAGAGAGAAAACAGCAGTTGGGCAGACAAAGGCATAGATAATAGTGAGCAGGGGAGAAACTAGTGGGGCCCATGAGTGGGTGAAATGGCTTGGCTGTCCTGACAGGATAATATTAAGCTGATGATCTGGAGGTGCTGGTGCTGGACTGGGGTGGAAAAAGTTAAAAATCACACAACTCCAGGTTATAGTCCAACAGGTTTATTTGGAAGCACTAGCCTTTGGAGCGCTGCTCCTTCATCAGGTGGTAGTGGAGTATAAGATCGTGAGACACAGAATTTATAGCAAAAGTTTACAGCGTGATGTGACTGAAATTATATATTGAAAAATACCGGGATTGTTTGTTTTTTTAATTGACCATGTTGGTTTCAGTTCTTTCATATGTAAATCCCAGAGCTTTTTTAAAAAGTTATATTCTCAAGTGTGCCTTAACAATAGATGCCATGTCGGCTCAAATAATGCATTGAAAGTGTGATGTGCCCTGTGTGAGGCTGTCTGTGCCCCAGTGTTCAGACTGATTCTATTTCTAAAATAGGGACTTACAGAACCTTACATGAATTCATGCAATTCTTGAGCAAAATAAAATGTAATCCTCCAGTACAAATTCACCCCACAAACTTATATATATGTGTGTGGTGTGTGTGTGTGTGTGTTGGGTGGTATGAGCATCTGTGAGCGAGTGTGTGTATGTGTGTGTGTGAGTGTAAAGGGATATAAGTCTGTGAAAGGGTGCTTGTGTGGGTGTGAGTGTGGGGGGTGTGTATGTGTGTATGAGAGAGAGCTTGTGTATGCGAGAGGGTCTATGTGAGTGTATGGGTCTGTAGAAGTGTGTGTGTGTGTGTATTCATGCAGTTTGTGAGCGAAATGAAATGTAATT
Source organism: Chiloscyllium plagiosum (assembly GCF_037043375.1). Lineage (NCBI taxonomy): Eukaryota > Metazoa > Chordata > Chondrichthyes > Orectolobiformes > Hemiscylliidae > Chiloscyllium > Chiloscyllium plagiosum. The sequence goes on along the minus strand of NW_028270183.1, from coordinate 22,966,376 downwards.
CGGCAAGTACAAATTCACCCCACAAACTTATATGTGTGTGCGAGCATGTGGGTGGGTGTGTGTGGGGGTGTATGAGTGTCTCTGAGAGGGTGGCATATGTTAGTAGGAGTGTGAGTGTGTATGTGTGAGTATATGAGAGAGGGTCTGTTGAAGTGTATGGGTCTGTTGGAGAGTGTATGTGTGTGTGGTGCAGTGGGCTAACCAAGAGTGTGACATGAACCCAAGGTCCCAGTTGAGGCCATCCCCATGGGTACCGAACTTTGCTATCAGCCTCTGCTTGGACACTTTACATTGTTGCCTGTCCCAAAGTCTGCCTTGGAGGACGGTCACCCGAAGGTCTAAGGTCGAATGTCCTGGACCGCTGAAGTGTTCTCCAACTGGGAGGGAACCCTCCTGTCTGTTGATTGTTGTGTGGTGTCCATCCAGCCGGTGCTGTAGCCTTTGCTGGGTTTCCCCAATGTACCATGCCTCAGGGCATCCTTGCCTACAGCATATGAAATTGGCAACGTTGGTCTCACACCCACCCACATGTACACACACACACATATATAAGTTTGTGGGATGAATTTGTACTTGCCGAATTACATTTTATTTCGCTCATAAACTGCATGAATCCATGTAAGATTCTGTAACTCCCTTCTTTAGATTAGATTCAGTCTGAACAGTGGGGTACAGACAGCCTCACACAGGGCACCTCACACCTTCAATACATTATCTGGGCCAACATGGCACCTATTGTTAAAGTTCACTTGAGAACGTAACTTTAAAAAAAGTTTGGGGATTTATATATGAAAGAACTGAAACAAACATGGTCAATTAAAAGACGAGAGACTTAACAAACAATCCAGGTCTTTTTAAATATATAATTTCAGTTACATCACACTGTAAACTTTTGCTATACATTTTGTGTCTCACGATCTTATACTCCATATCCACCTGCTGAAGGAGCAGCGCTCCAAAAGCTAGTGCTTCCAAATAAACCTATTGGACTATAACTTGGTGTTGTGTGGTTTTTAACATTATTAAGCTGGAGAGGGTTCAGAAGAGATTTAGCAGTTTTGGAAGGTTTCAGTTATAAAGAAGGCTGGATGGGCTGGGACATTTTTCACTGGAGCATGGGTGGTTGAGAGATGATCTTATAGATATTTATCAAATAATGAGCAGTATAGATAAAGTTAATGTTTTTTTTCCCAAGGATGGAGGCGTTCGCGATTAGGGGACACATTTTTAAGGTGATAGGAGAGAGATTAAAAAAAGACATGAGGCAAATATTTTACACATATGGACTAAACTTCCTGAGAAATCAATGGATCTGGGCACAATTACAACATTTAAAAGACATTTGGATAAGTATATGAATAGGAAAGGTTTGGAGGGATATAGGCCAGGAGCAGGGACCAAAGGTTCTGTTTCCATGCTGTATGACTCTATGATTCTATGAAAGCAGCTCATGTCATGTCAGGATGTGTGGGTGTTGGCTAAAGGACTTGGGAGGAGGTGCTCAGGCCCTAAAGTTTTGAACTTGATATTGAGTCCTAGAGACTTGCATCTTGCGCTGAGCTTCACTGGAGCACCACAGCAAGCCTGAGGCAGAGATATTGGCAAGGGAATATGGTGGTAGGCATTGGGAAGCTCAGGGTCTTTTTTGCGGACAGAACGTGGGTGTCCTGCAATGCTGTCAACCAGTCTATGCTCCTATGCTCCAAAGTATAGGAGCCCACATTTTGAGCAGTGAATACAATAGACTAGACTGAGTGATATACAGGTAAAGTGCTGCTTCACCTGGAAGGCATATTTGGGTTCTTGGATACTGAGGAGGGAGGAAGCATTCAGGCAAGTGTTACACCTTTTGTGATTGAAGGGGAAGGTGCCATGGGGCTTTGGGAGGAGGTGTTGGGAGTGAAGGAGGACTCAACCAGGGTGTTCCAGAGGAATGGTCCCTGTGTAAGAATGAAAAGGGAGGACAGACGAATATTGGTCTGGTGGGGGCATCCTGCTGGAGGTGATGGCAATGGTAGCTGATGATCCTTTGGATGTGGATGCTACTGGGATAGTACAAAGTTAAAAATCACACAACACCAGGTTATAGTCCAACAGGTTTAATTGGAAGCACACTAGCTTTCGGAGCGACGCTCCTTCATCAGGTGATTGTCGCTCCAAAAGCTAGTGTGCTTCCAATTAAACCTGTTGGACTATAACCTGGTGTTGTGTGATTTTTAACTTTGTACACCCCAGTCCAACACCGGCATCTCCAAATCATGACTGGGATGGTAGGTGAGGACAAGGGATGAGGGCAGAAGAGGGAGAGAACGGTTGGAAACAGTTGAGGTCCCTGTCCGGCATGTGATGGGGAATTCTCTGCTGAGGAAGCGGGTGGAGATTTCTGAGCAGCTCCTGTGAATGGGTGCAATGGAGACAGAAAAACTGGGAGAATGGAAAGGAGTCTTTATTGGAAGCAGGGCGTGAGGATGTATAGTTAAGGTAAGACAGCAATAGTAAAGTGTGTGGGTGCCATTCCAACTGGCAATCATTGCACATTCTTTAGCATAGGCTCAACATTTGATTGACTCTAGGTTTGATTCCCTACAGTATGGAAACAGGTCCAACAATTCAACACCGAACCTCCAAAGAGAACCCACCCAGGCCCATTCCCTACCCTTTATTTAACACTAACTAAAGCACCTAACCAATTTAGCATGGTCAATTCACCTAACCTGCACATCTTTGGACTGTGGGACGAAACAGGAGCACCCGGAGGAAACCCATACAGACACGGGGAGATTGTGCAAGCTCCACACAGACAATTGCCCGAGGCAGGAATCAAACCCAGGTCTCTGGCGCCATTAGGCAGCAGTGTTAACTACTGAGCCACTGCACCACCCTAGACCACCACAAAACCTGTTGCATTTTGTTCCTGACAAGTCGGAGAGAACATAAGCGTAAATCAATAATTAGGGGTTAATGGTAAATGATTGGGACACATTCCATAAACAAAGCATGTGTTTATAAGGCTGGGAGTGATCTAATTGAAGTCTTTAAAAAAATAAAGAGATTTAAATGGCATAGACACATGGAGACAATTTCCTCTCGCGGGTCAGACCAGAAGAATGGGAAGAAACTTAAAATTAGAGTTACATCATTTGGCTTAAGGCAGAAGAAAAGATATTTTGCAATCTGCAATCTCTTTCCCAAGAGTACAAACAACTGAAAATTTCAACACAGGGTTTGAGCTATTGTTGCTAGTTAAGTGGGTATGCAGCAGTGTGATTTTGATTTGCAATTCAGCCACTGAATGGTAGAGCACGTTCGATAGCCTGAATGGCCTTCATCTTTTCCCACGTTCCTCACTGTCAGACTTTCATTTTCATTTTATCTGAGGCGTGAGGCTGTTTAGCTGTTTAACTGAAATGGGCCAGATGCCATACATTCTTGGCAAAATATTCAAATGCAGCTAGACCTGGACAGCATTCAGCTGATAAGTTTTTTAATTCATTCACAGGATGTGGGCATCGCTGGCTGGACCAGCACTTATTGCCCATCCCTAATTGGCTAGAGGGCATTTAAGAGTCAACCCCATTGGTGTGGGTCTAGAGTTACATGTAGACCAAACCAAGTCAAGACGGCAGTTTCCTTCCCAAAATTACATTAGTAAACCACATGTTTTTTTACAACAATCGACAATAGATTCATGGATTCATGGGCATCAGGAGACTCTTAATTCCAGATTTCTTTTTATTGAATTGAAATTCCACCATCTGTCATTGAGGGATTTGAACACCTCCTCAAAGCAAGTAACATTCATGCTGTACACATGCCAGACAATGACCATGTCTAGCTAGAGAGAATCCAATCACCTTCCCTTCACACTCAATTCCATTATCATAACTAAATGCCTCCTAAATATCAATGCTAAATTCACTTGGCCTATCTCAGACAGCTCCCTCCCCTTTCTTGACCTCTTTGTTTCCATCTCCGGTGACAGTCTCCAGACAGACATTTACTATAAACCCACAGACTCCCATAACTACCTGGACTACACCTTCTCCCACCCGGTGTCCTGCAAGAACTCCATCCCATTTTCCCAATTCCTCTGCCTCCACTGCATCTGCTTAGATGAAGAGACATTCCACTCCCAAGCATCGCAGATTGAACAACATGCTTTTTCCTCCCTCCATCATCCAGACAGCCCTCCCCTGCACCTCCTCCATTCCCCGCTCCACTGCTCTAAATCATGCTCCCTCTCCAAACGCAATAAAGACAGGGTCGCCCTGATCCTCATAACTACCTCACCAGTCTTTGCATCCAATGTATCATCCTTAAACACTTTCACCAACTCCAATTAGACCCCACCACCAAGAACATCTTCCCGTCCCCACCCCTCCCTGTGTTCCGCAAAGACCATTCCCTACGCCAATCCTTAGTTCGTGCCACTTTCCCCACCAACTCCCTGGCACCTTCCCCTGCAACCGTAAAAGATGCAAAATCTGCCAGTACACCACCTCTCTCACCTCCATCCAAGGCCCCAAACAGTCCTTCCAGGCGAGATAGAGGTTCACCTGCCTCTTCTCCAAACTAGTTTACTGTATCTGGTCTTCTCTACAAACATAAACTCGGGGCATGTTTCACCAAGCATCTCAGCTGGGTCCACACTGGAACTCCCAGTCACTGCCCATTTGAATTCTCTTCCTCCTCCATTGCCACAGTGAATCAGACTGCAAATTGGGAGAACAACCTCTCATCTTCCGCCTGGGCAGCCTATTGCCCAGAGGACTCAACATCACGTTCTCCAATTTCAAATAGCCTTTCTTCCCATCCCCAGCTCCCTTCCATTCCTCTGACCGACCCTTCCTTCCACCTACCAACTGGATTCATTTCTCCCATCGACCAACCAGGCCATACCCTCTGCCTGTGTTCACCTAAGCCTATCTCACTACCCCGCCCCTCTCTCCACCCAAAACTCTCCCCCACCCCACCCCACCCCACCCCCTTTATCTGCTGCTCCCCAGTCCTGAAGAAGGGTTACCCGGAACATTGACTTCTTCACCTCCTGATGCTGCCTCGCTTGCTGTTTTCTTCCAGCCTCCTGATCGTCTATCCCAAATATCAGCATCATATTTGCCATTGATCAGAAACTGAAATGGACTTGCCATATAAATATGCAATTGATGGAGTAGATCAGATGTTGGGAGTTCTGTGGAAGTAACTCACTGCCTGACTCCCCAGAGACTATCCAAACTAAGTAAGGCACAATTCAGGCCTTTCTAACTGGATAAGATCTCCAGTAACACATTCTCTGCTCTATTACACAAGATCTGGTTGGAAACTGCCAAATGGATAACTGCTCATTTTGGGGAGACCTATGTTTGTTTTCTCTCATGAATTCTCAGTGTGTTCTCAACTGCCAAATAGAAAGCACAGGTTCCTAAGCCAATTGCAACTTGCTCTGTATTTAAATTTTGCTGCATCCTTAGCTGTTCTTGGCAGCTTCAGCCCATATGAGTACTTCTTCCAGCTAATGATCAATAATCAGGAATCCAATTAACCCTCTTTCTTGGGCTTAAAGGGCATATCACAAAGGAAAATACAGACTTGTTCCAGCACAAATACAGAATTAATATAGTTCTAGTGTATTGCTATTTTAGACACTGTAAAGTGAGTTTTGTATTGAACATTCAGTGCCATAAGAGTATCAAATGGAAGGTGCACTCAAACATGTGATTCTTGTTCATAAATAAGCCACAATTTGCTGGGAAAACTTAGCAGGTCTGGCAGCATCTTTGGAGAGAGAAACACAGTTAACATTGACTCTGTTTTTGTTTCTGATTTCCAGATCCAAAGTTCGTTGCATTTTCTTTGTTTAGTGTGATTCATGTCAGCCATTGTTACAAAGACACATAACATAAATATTACTTGGAGGACTTAAATTATGAAGGCTTGTGGAAAATGGAATAATTTCAAATATCTGGGGTGATGTCTTTAAAAAAGGTAATTCAAAGCTCAAGTGGGCAAATGAAAGTTTTTTTTAAATTTGCAAGGCTTCCTGTAAATCCCATGATTGATGATATCTGCTTGTTTTGCATATTTCCCTGCTGGAGCTGCTATGAACAGCAACTGGATCGGAGAGGTGATTATTTTATTTCATTCAATTGGAGGAAAGCCTGCTAAGAACAAACTGTCCAGCTGATATCTCCTTTCTGAAAAGTCCAGGGTGAAACCTATTTGTTCTTTTGAAAGAGTGACCTGACCACACCAGCTAGAACATTTGTGTGGTACACGCCAGAACATTTCACACTTTATCCTTTTGCCTTCAAGAATAATCCATTGGCTAGTGCTTATTTCCCCTACTCGACCAACCTTAGTGGAGAAACCTGTTGTTTGTTTCTCTTTTCCTGATGAATGTGTGCGTGATAGTGTGTGCGTGTGTGTTTGTGTGCTTTTGAATGTGGGTATATGTGTAGGTTTGTGTGTGTCTATGTCTTTTTATCCATTCATGAGGTGAGGCATCAATGGCTGGGCCAATGTTTATTGCCCATCACTAGCTCCTGTGGAGAATGGAGAATGCAGTGACCTGCCTCTTGAAACACTGCTGTTGATTTAATGCAGGGACACACACAATGGGTATATGAATAAGAAGGGTTTAGAGGGATGTGGGCCAAATGCTGGCAAATGGGACTAGACTAATTTAGGATATCTGGTCTTCATGGACAAGTTGGACTGAAGGGACTGTTCTATGCTGTACAGCTCTATGACTCCATCATGATGGATGGTATTCTCAATGTGAAAGTGGATCTTTGTCTTCAGAAAGGTTGTGCAGTGGTCACTCTTCCTGATACTATCATAAATAGATGTATCTGTAGACGGCAGATTGGTGAGGATGAGGTCAAGTATATTTTTTCCTTCTGGTCCCTCCCCAATTGTTGCAGACCCAGTCTGGCTGTTATATCCTTTTGAAGCCAACCAACTTAGTCAGCAGCTACCAAGCCACTCATGGTGGCAGATATTGAAGATTCCCCCAACTACATTGCATTCTATGATCTTGCCACCCTCAGTGCTTCCTCCGAGTGATGTAATAGATGATCTTGGTGATGGCATGGATGTGACAAATGACTCCATATTTGTAAGTTTGGAACAGTGATGAGGGAATGGTCTATGCAATGCACTGATTCAGACTATTTGCAAGAAATACCATATGAGAACAATACTTACTTTGTATGACAAGAGAATGCTGATTGGTTGGCTAAAGCACTCTGATAGATAGAGATGCAGCTATTGAGATATATTAGTTAATGATGGCTGACAGTTAACTACAAGCTTTTAAAATCTTAAACCAGGAATGTTGACACTGATTAGTCAAGAAATTGCCCAAAAATAAACCAAGGAATAGTTGTCATCTAATTTATGGAGTTGAAACACGCATCTTTCTTTCCATTTGCAAACAACTGGTTCCTGTGTATTAACATGTGCAGCTTTGGTACACAAAATCTATAAGCTTCACTTACCATCTGAAACCGGTTGTGTCAATATAATGTTTCACACATTCAGGATTGCTTAGCATACATTATAAATGTTGTTTTCCCTTTAGTATTCCTTGTGAACTATCCTGATGAGTGCAAGATGAAAAGCCTCAACAGAATGTGTCTTTTCTTTTCAATATTAAATGTCAACATTAAAGACAGATGATACGGGAATAGGATTGGGTGGGCACATATTCAAACTGCTTGAAGATGATCAGGCAGGTACAATGTTGTTATTTCATCAGAAGGCTAGGCGCTCACCAATGCTTACAGATGCGCCATAGAAAGTATTCTATCTGGATGCATGACAGCTTGGTGTGGCAACTGCTCTGCCCAGGACCGCAAGAAACTACAGAGTGTTGTGAACACAGCTCAAGCCAACCTTCTATCCATTGACTCCTGCTGCCATGGGAAAGTAGCCAACATCCTCAAAGACCCCTCCCGCCCCGGTTATACTCTCTTCCAATCTCTTCCATTGGGCAGAATATGCAAAAGCTTAAATGTACGTACCAACAGGTTTAATAACAGCTTCTTTCCGTCTGTTATTAGACTGCTGAATAGACCTCTCAAATTTCAAACTTAATGTTGATCTTGCTTTTTGAGCACCTTCTCTGCGGCTGTAACATTGTATTCGTTGCCCCGTTCTATCATCCTATCAACTTTGCACTGTATGACCTGACTGTGTTGCATGCAAAAAGAACTTTTCACTGTACCTTTGCAGGGACAGCAATGGCATAGTAGTATTATTGCTAGACTGTTAATCCAGAGACCCAAGTAATGTTCTGGAGACCAGGTTCGAATCCCACCACAGCAGATGGTGTAATTTGAACTCAGTAAAATCTGGAATTAGGAGTCTAATGATGATCATGAGTTGATTGTTGGGAAAAACCCATATGGTTCACTAATGTCTTTCAGGGAAGGAAACTGCTATCCATATCCAGTCTGGCCTATATGCAACTCCAGGGACATTGCAATCTGCTGGAATCTTTACTGCCCTCTGGGCAATTGGGGATGGGCAATAAATGCTGGTTGAGCCAGTGCTGCTCTCATCCTATGAATGAATAAAAAAGACAATAATAAATCTAATCAAAACAAGCTAATTGGTCAGTCAAAAAAGTGTCTCCAAAGCACTTTGCAAATGGGGACTGTGAATATAAAATGAAGGGAATTAAGTGAAAACTTTACACTTCATTAGTTAAGGGAAACCTCTTCACCCAAACAGCAGTGAGAGTCTGGAATCCAGGAATAATCCAAATGTATTTAAGGAGAAATAAAACAAGCACAAGGCAGAAGGGCCATTGGGCTGCAATTGTAGATTTAGTTGAGAAATGGCTGGAGGACACTCAAGTGGGACACAGAACAATATGGATTGGTTAGGCCAAATGGCTTGATTCTGTACTTTATATCCTATGAATTTCTATGTAAACCTTTAATCTAAGCATTGCAATCAATTCTGGGCTCCAAATTTTAGGAAGAATGTCCATGCCTTGGGAAGAGTACAGAAGAGCTACCGGGGATAAGGGAGTTTGGTTCCATGGAGAGATTAGGGAAGTTATGGTAGTTCACCCTGGTACTAAACAGGTTAAAGGGAGCCCTCAGAGATATTCCAAATGAGGAGTAGGAACCACGTAAACAGGAATAAGAGAATTAGCATAGAAATAAGAATAAATATTTTCACACAGAAATCTGAAAAACTCTCTGAAAAAAAATGGGGAGTCTGGTTCTTTTAGAATTTTCAAAAGGATAGATATTTGAAGAGAACAAATTTTAATTTCAATCTTTCAAAGAGGAGGGACGAGCTGAGTGGCCTTCCGTGCAACCATCACTGGTTGAATCTTCCAGACATATTACATGCTCATAGGTTGGGTACCATTTCCAAGTCCTGGCCTCACTTATCACAGCCATGTGCACTTAGCACTATGTTCTGGGAGGTGGTAAATTAACACACACTCTGCCCAGTTCGGAATGGTGGGATAGTCACCAGGTCAGCCAGATACTAAAATGGACCTTAGCTGCCTTTATAGTTTACTTCCTGCCCTCCCATCAATACCTGTCCCATTTCACAGAGCTCAATGCTGGAGTTTAAAAGGGATTCTCTGAAGCATTTTGAAACATTATGCTTCTGAGTGTAATGCCATATTCAATGTGAGTTCTGTTCCAAACTGAACATGCAAAGCCACGCCAAGAAACTGACAAGAATCGTTTTGAATCAACAAGTTTATTAAACACTTTTCATTTCAACATTGTTACTTATTGCTGGATAACATCTTGTTTAGCAAGGACAAGCTCTAAAAACCTATATCATTCATTTTGTGCATTCGATTCAAAACACATGGCTTTTAGTTACTCCTTTATTATAAAATAATTCAATTTAAACACACAAAATATTCTGTAAAGCGCATTGACAGCTGCTGTTTGCAGGGCTGTGTCTCAGCACCAGCCTGGAATGCCATCCCTACACAAAGGGAACAGTAGCTGTGGACGATTCCACAAAGGTCCAAGGGGCCATGTGGAAGGCCATTGTTGCAGGCGTGTACCTTACTGCCCCCGCCTGCAGCACTCCTGAGCAATGAAGTTCAGCATGAAAAGACATACCTGTGTGAGCACCTGGGATAGAGCCCTACTACCATAGGAATTCAAGTATGGCAGCTGAGAGCAACAATTCTGAAAACAGCGCAGCACACGTGGAGTGCAAATGGAAAGCTGATCTTTCTCCAGCTAGACAAGGCTTTAACGCACAGGAATAAATGCAGCAAACTTTTCATTTTGAATCCCTTTCAACAATTCCTTAAATATGTGTGCAGTTTTTCAACTTGGTCTCCTACCTTTAAAACCCCCACCTCCAGCCTGGGTCCTAACTTTGGGTCAGACTGCCCTCATTGGTAAAAGTCATGGCCACCATGACTACATTCTCTGCTGGCGAATGTCCAGAACAAGGGATTTTGTTAACATCAGAGTGGTGACGTTGAGAAGTAACTCTTCAGACAAAGGGTAGTATAAATTTGGAACTCGCTCCCTCAAAAAGCTCACTGGGGACTGAAACTAAGGAGACATTAGTTGACTAAAATTATTAAGTGACGTGGAACCATGGTGGGTAGATGTGGGTCAGGATACAGATCCATTGTCATTTAATTGCACAGCCTCCTCCTGTTCCAATGCAGTCTGACTAATGAGATATTAGCTGCCCCATGAACCCACCAACAAACAGCCCCTGGCTTAGCCATACATCGTGTCACATCTTCATGTGCTGTACAAGCAGAGTGCTTGCTGCCATAAAGATGCTAAACGGTGTGTGTACCTGAACCCAGTTGGATTACTCTCAAGTCAAGATCTTCCCTTCACCAATCCAACTCCATGGATTCTGCAAATGTACTGTAAGGTAACCTGTGGCCCTGACACCATATATTGGTTCCCCATTTCTGTAGCTTTAAAGTAGCAATAGGACAGTTGATGAACAGCAGCCAGTTAAATCGAACGTAACAAAATACCCTGTAATCTTCAACTTTTACAAGCTGAACTAGCAAAGGCACCTTCTGGTTTAGTAATTTTCAAACCCATTCCTCAGATCTGCAAATGAACCACCGCCGGAGGTAACAGCCTGTGAAAGGGTTTCTGCTGCAATGTAGGTACAGAATAAGCCAAAACGTGTGGAAAGACTGATTGGGAAATCAGTGGAAGGTCACAGGATAACTTGTTTAACTCAAATGTATACTAAACAGAAAAAGTCTTAAAAAAAAAAGAGTCACTTTCAACCGAACATCTCATCATAAGGTAGAAATCCCGCACATGAACAGAACCACTTTGAAGTCAAATTTTGCTCAGGCATCGTGTAAAATTTAAAATGTCTCCTCACACCAAAAACAGACTTACGAGAAATTAATCCCTAAAAACAATGAAGTGGCTATATCAGTTACTTTCCCAGAGCAAAACTGAATTCAAGTTCATCCACCAGATAACACAAGAGCTTAGTTTTTAGTTTCAAACTGAGCAGGATGAGAGTCTAGGAGAAAGTGAGGACTGCAGATGCTGGACATCAGAGTCAAGAGTGTGGTGCTGGAAAAACACAGCATCCGAGGAGCAGGAGAATTGATGTTTTGGGCATAAGATCTCCATCAGGAATGAGACTTGTGGGCTGGGTTGAGAGATAAACTGAGGGTGGTGGGGGGGCTGGGGAGCATGCAATAGGCAAATGAAGATGGGGGAGAAGGTGATAAGTCGAAGAGGAGGGTGGAACGGAAGATGGGGAAGACGATGGACAGGCCAAGAGGGTGGTGCTGAGGTGGAAGCTTGGGACTGGGATAAGGTTGGTGGAGGGAAATGAGGAAACTGTTGAAATCCACATTAATCCCATGTGGTTGCAAGGGGGAAGTTGAGGCATTCTTCCTCCAGGCGTTGGGAGGTTAGAGTTTGGCAATGGAGGAGGCCCAGAACCTCCATGTCCTTGGTGGAGTGGAAGGGGGAGTTGAAATGTTCAGCCACGGTTGGTTGGTGCGGGTGTCCCAGAGATGCTCTCTGAAACGACCTGCAAGTTGGCATCCGGTCTCCCCGGTGTAGAGGAGACCACATCGGGCTCAATGGATACAGTAGATGACATTTGCGGAGGTACAAGTAAATTTCTGTTGGATATGGAAGGATCCTTTGGACGGAGGTGAGGGGGAGGTGTGGGCGAAAGTTTTGCACTTCCTGCAGTGGCAGGGGAAGGTGTCAGGAGTGGGGTGTGGAATGGTGGGGGAATGTGGATCTGACAAGGGAATTGCGAAGGGAATAGTCTCTCCGGAATACTGATAGGGGAGGGGAGGGAAATATCTGCCGGATGAGGCAGGATCCTTTGCAGCCTTGGAGGGGATGAGGGGGGGGATGGTGTGGGCACAGGTTTTGCACTTCCCACTGCCCATGTTGAACACTTTAACTCTCCCTCCCACTCCAAGGACATGTAGGTCCTGGGTCTCCTCCATCGCCAAATCCTAACCACCGGACGCCTGGAGGAAGAACATCTCATCTTCCACCTTGGGACCCTGCAACCACACTAGGTTAATGTAGATTTCACCAGTTTCCTCATTTCCCTTCCCCCTACTTTATCCTGGTCCAAGCCTCCAACTCGGCACCACCCTCTTGACCCGATCACCGCCTTTCTCATCTACCCGCTCCACCCTCCTCTCCGACCTATCACTTTCTCCCCCACTTTCATCTTCCTACTGCATTCTCAGCTACCTTTCCCCCCAGTCACAGCCCCTCCCAATTATCTCACAGCCCCCAGGCCCAGAGGTCTCATTTCTGATGAAGGGCTTATGCCTGAAACATCGATTCACCTGCTCCTCGGATGTTGTCCGACCAGCTGTGCTTTTTCAGCACCACAGGGTGAGCGTCTGGAGGATTAACAGGATCAGAGCACACAGAAGTTAACGCAGTCCCCAATACAGAGTTATATCTTTTCTCTCTGTGAAGCAAACAGAGGGACAGATACCGTGCGTGGACAATATGTAGCGGGTCTAAGTAATGATTAGGAATCAGTAAAGGCTTAGTGGGCTGAAGGGCCTGATCCTTTGCTGTATTATAAATTCTTATGCCCACATTTACAATGGAAAATGACTATGTAAAACATGTCTCATTGTAATCACATCTCCCTGCCAGTGGTGATGCTGCAACACAAGTGCACACCTAATTTAACAAAATGACTGGATTACATTAGCCAGGATTCTCTGAAAGCACGGACAAAAGAATTTTTGAATGTAAAAGTTGACCTGAAGTGCAAAGTCCTGAATTAAATAGTCTTTTTTTTTCTGCAGATTCATTTGCCAATATACGAAGTCCTGCAAGTGTGAGCAAGCAATAAGAACTCCAGCTCACAGGATTACAAGTTAAGGCTTTTGTTGCATCTTGGAACATACAAATAATGTCTCATATAATAAAACCTTTAAAGTATACAACACTCCTAGCACCAGTAACAACTATACAGCTTAAAGCAAAACTCCCATGTGATTAATTCAAGAGGGTGTAATTGTAATAAGACAGAGCATGGGGACAACGTTTATAACAATCCAACTGTTCCATAAGCTATGGGCCCAACAAAGAGATGACTGGTCACCTTGGGAAGCTACAACTGAACTGCCAGTTACCACCCGATTGCACGGAGTTGCCCATTGTTTTCAGTACTTATTGCTGAATCCCTTCCTGCTTCTTTTGAGCTTTTCAAAAACCTTTGCTTCTTAGTTTCCAATCCTCTGGATGCGTGCAAGAAAAATAGATATTCCCTCTTCGTGTGAACCATGGTGCTTCTTGTATCCTGTCAAACAGGATGAAGGGCGAGTTTTGCTGACAGCCCCACTCCTTTGTTTGAGCAGCATTTCAGTCCCATTGCAGAATGGCACACTCGCGTCACACTGGGGAGCAAGGTCATTTCTTCCCGTCAGGCAAGGTGGCAAGATCCTGGAATAAGCCCGGCACTCAGAGCTCAGCTACACCGTGGGGAAAGGGAGATTTGAGTGCAGTGTGGGTCAGACAGTGGTAGAAAGGCTTCAAACACTCCCCAGCCCTACTTTATACAGGACCAACACTTTTACTTCTTAAACAAACATCTCATTCCAGCTGGCATTCCTCCGTTCATTGAAAAAAAAAAAAATCAAATGAATTCAATTTGGGAATATGTTAAAGTGAGGCTGCAGTGGAATGTGTGCAGATGGAAGCTGGGTGTGCAGGACATATAATCTGCTACCAAAGGCAGTCACTCATCAGGACGAAGGAGCCTCATTGTTAAAATGATGTAACTGCAGCACCTTGATGTGATATTCATATATCTTTAGTGCAGGGCCCAGTTTAATCGCCAGTCCCGTCAAAACATCATTCCTCTTCATCAGGAGCAGAGACTTGCCATCAATCTCCTGGAATATGGAAGATGAAAGATTTTCCATTAATTGACATTATTAGTTCACTGGAATCAGCTGCTCACTAACTTCCCCAGGCTTAGTGTACGTTTGTCCTCAGTTATAGCATCAAACTGTTTCAGGATTCCTGAAATATACGCACAAAGAGAAGTTGGAGATCCTTTCAATGGAAGCCTGACATCTACTGTCGGGGTACCAGATTCCTCCAATTTCCCAAAAAGAATGGTCATTAAAAAATTTCATACTGGAGATCAATATACTGGACTACCGTTTTGAGGTAAACATGGCAACTCGGACCTGCATGCATCATTCACAAGTCTTATTTTTGCTTCCTTCCAGATCAGGAAGCCTACATTCACTTCTGGGAGTACCAGACCCCTCTGAAAGTGTGGTCCAATGGTTACTGACAGTGCCTGGAGTCCAGATGGTGGCCCCGTTTGGTTTATTGTACTACCACAGCTAATCCACCTAGCTTGCACATCTGTGAACACTATGGGCAATTTAGCATGGCCATTTCACCTAATCTGCACATCTCTGGACTCTGGGAGGAAACTGGAGCAGCCTGAGGAAACTTACGCAGAAATGGGGAGAATGTGCAAACTCCCCACAGACAGTCGCCTGAGGCTGGAATCCAATCCAGTTCCCTGGCGCTGAGGCAGCAGTGCTAACCATTGAGTCACCATTCCATCCTGTCAGCTTTTGCTAGGTTCAACGTGCTGCTCTGTTTCTATTTGACCCAGCAAGTGTTATTTACCACAAAGGGGTCAGTTAGCTCAGTGATTGGATAGCTGGCTTGTAATGCATCGTGATGCTGACAGCGTGGGTTCAATCCCACACCAGCCAAGGTTACCGTGACAGACTCTCCCCCTGAACCTTTCCTCGCGCCTGAGGCATGGTGACCCTCATGTTAAACAACTACCAGTCATTTCTCTCAGTCTCTCTCTCTAATGAAAGAGCAGTCCAGCAGAAAGATACCGACCTTACTTTTTACCAACCACAGAAAAATAATTGATTTATTTCTGACATATGGTCCCTTGGCCAAGTAAGGCAGCGCTGAGACAATGAGTCAAAAACCAATTAAAAACTTGGGCAAGTTCAGACAGTCAGCCGGATCTGGATGGAATCCTGGCTACACTTACCAAGAGCCAGCTCCCAAGAAAAGCCATTTTGTTAACTGTGTCTTTATAAACGCTGTATTTAGAGTATGCAGCAGGTTGGCTCCTGGAGTTCCATGCAGCTACATGGGATCCGCAATCAGAACCAGTGGCTCAAATCCTGGGAGTAGAGATTACTGAGAGCTGGAACCCTTAGTTCTGGAACTTGACCTGCAGGAAATCATTGTCCCAAACAATACCACATGGAGACAATATTCCACTGTTCAGAATCCCACTGGAGTTAGTGACAAATGTGGGACATGTACTTTGTCGTTAAAGCTATTTCAAACACCCATTTTTAAAAGCATGCTCTTCAACATTACAGAGCTCGGATTCAGCAATGTAGGCTTAATTAAAATCAAAATGACGTGCAGGAATACAAGGCACCAGAGTGGTTCCACACTCACCTGATCCTCAAAAGCAGCAGCCTGCTCTGGGAATCCTGCCTCTTTAAAATAATTCACTACATCAGCAATGCTCCATTCAGTCGGATCGACAGGCTTCCCATTCTCTTCCAAGCTGTTAACAAAGACACACCATCATCCCCTCCTCAAGCTGTTAAACAAACACACACCATCATCCCCTCCTCAAACTGTGAACAAACACACACCACCATGGAAATTACAGACCAGTCAGTTTTTTGTCTGTGATAAGCAACGTACTGGAAAGGACTCTGAAAGATAGGATTTATGACTATCTGAATAAACATAGTTTGATTAAAGATAGTCAGCATGGCTTTGTTAGGGGCTGGTCATGTCTCACAAGCTTTATTGAGTTCTTTGAGGATGTGACAAGACAATTTGACGAAGGTCGAGCAGTGGATGTGCTGTATATGGATTTCAGTAAGGCATTTGATAAAGTCCCCTACAGTAGGCTCATTTGGAAAGTTAGGAGGTATGGGATACAGGGGAATTTGGCTGTCTGGATACAGAATTACCTGGCCGAAAGAAGACTGTGAGTGGTAGTGAATGGAAAGTCACCTGGAGCTCGGTGACCAGTGGCGTTCCACAGGGATCTGATCTTGGGCCTCTCCTCTTTGTTGTTTTTATAAATGACTTGGATGAAGAAGTGGGAAAGGTGGGTTGGTAAATTTGCCAATGACACAAAGGTTGGTGGTGTTGTAGATAGTGTTGCAGGCTACAACAGGACATTGACAAGATGCAAATTTGGGCTGAGAAGTGGCAGATGGAGTTCAACTGGATAAATGCGAAGTGATTCATTTTGGAAGATCGAAGTTGAATGGCGAATACAGGATCAAAGACAGGATTCTTGGCAGTGAGGAGGAACAGTGGGATCTTGGGGTCCACGTACATGGATCGCTTAAAGTTGCCATTCACATTGATAGGGTTGTTAAGAAAGGGCATGGTGTTTTGGCTTTCGTTAACAGAGGGATTGAGTTTTAGAGCCGCAAGGTTTTGCTGCAGCTCTATAAAACCCTGGTTAGACCACACTCTGAATATTGTGTCTAGTTCTGGTCACCTCATTATAGGAAGGATGCAGATGCTTTAGAGAGGGTGCAGAGGAGCTTTACCAGCATACTGCCTGGATTGGACAGCTTGTCTTATGAAGAGAGGTTGAGTGAGCTAGGGCTTTTCACACTGGAGAGAAGGAGAAAGAGAGGTGACTTAACAGAGGTGGGAATTGAACCGGGGCGGGGAACTGGGGGGGAGGAGCTGGACGGAAGTGAAGTTGGAGCGCAGAGCTGGTCCGGAAGGTAAGTTATTTTTATTTAAGAACTTATCTCGACGCCAACGAAGAAAAAAGTCAGAATCATTGGTGGCCTTTAAGCGGCAATTGGATAGGTACATGGATAGGTGCTTAAGCTAGGACAAATGTTCGGCACAACATCGTGGGCCGAAGGGCCTGTTCTGTGCTGTATTGTTCTATGTTCTATATTCTAGGTATACAAGGTAATGAGAGGAATAGATAGAGTAGATAGTCATGACTGTTCCCCAGGGCAGAAATGGCTGTCACGAGGGGTCATAATTTTAAGGTGATTGGAGGAAGGCATGGGCAGATGTCAGAGTTAGGCTCTTTATGCAGAGAGTGGTGGGTGGAATGCGCTGCCAGTGGTGGAAGTAGAGTCAGAGACATTAGGGACATTTAAGTGACTGCTGGACAAGCACATGGATGGCAGTAAGTTGAGGGATGCGTAGGTTAGGTTAATCTTAGATTAAGATAAATTGTAGGCCGAAGCATTCCTGAAGAAGGGCTTATGCCCGAAACGTCGATTCTCCTGCTCCTCGGATGCTGCCTGGCCTGCTGTGTTTTTCCAGTACCACATTTTTCAACTCTGGTACTCCAGCATCTGCAGTCCTCACTTTCTCCCCAAAGGGCCTGTACTGTTTTACGTTCTATCATTCCCTTCTCAAGCTGTTAGCACTGCTGCCTCACAGTGCCAGAGACCCGGGTTCAATTCCCGCCTCAGGCGACTGTGTGGAATTTGCACATTCTCCCCGTGTCTGGGTGGGTTTCCTCCGGGTGCTCCGGTTTCCTCCCACAATCCAAAAATGTGCAGGTTAGGTGAATTGGCCATGCTAAATTGCCCGTAGTGTTAGGTGAAGGGGTAAATGTAAGGGAATGAGTCTGGGTGGGTTACGCTTCGGCGGGTCGGTGTGGACTTGTTGGGCCGAAGGGCCTGTTTCCACACTAAGTAATCTAATCTAATCACTCATTCCTCAAGATGTTAACCAAGACACACTATAATTTCCTCTTCAAGGTGTTGAAATATAATGGCTGCACTTCCTTCAGCAGTAGGCAGCCAGTTAAAATGTAAAGAGGGAGGATTGCTAGGGTAGGGAGTGGGAAAAAAAAAGGGTAGAGCAAGTGTCTTTGTGATGATTATGATTCTGAAGGAGAGTGGTTTTAATTAGTATATTTTTCTGAACTGAAAGAATCAAGCTCAAGGTGTTGGTACACAGTAAGCAAGTCAAACTATTTTATAACAAGTGCATTTTACAGATGCACGGTATTGATGTGCCACTGCAGTGCAGTTGTGTTCTTGTGACATATCCCTTTAAGAATAACTTTAGATGTTAATTGGTGTTGAAGAAAGAAGTTTGAAAGCTGCTTGTAAACTCCTGGCTGTGGGTCAGAGGAGATCAGCTTGGTTTGCTCTGAGTTTACATGTTGATTACAATTAAGTTGGGGTATCTGCTGGAGCCACTGTGGATTTCTTGATGTTGTGTTGGAACCGTCACCTTTAAGGAGAAGGAAGATCAGAACGTGCGGTGAACAGGAAGCTTCTGGACCAGGTTATGAGGGATCAAGCACAGAAATGGAGGGACTGGACATTGTGGACAATCCAAGTCAGGTACTTACAGGCTTCGGTCTGTGGGGCCATGCTCTTCAGGGATCATGTCTATTGGCGATGCTGACGGTGTTAGAAGACACGAGGCTCCACTAACCTCAGGAACTGTTCAGCAAGAGTAAAATACACATATCATACACTTACAGCCACAGGACAATGGTAAAACACAAAACTTATACCTGGTAGAGACATTTTTTCAGGCAGCAACTTATGATCTGGATAGCACTGCCTGAAAGGGTGGTGAAAACTCATTCAAAAGTTGTTTTTTTATGAGGAAGTGGGACAGATACTGGAAGATGAAAAACCTTCAAGGCAATGAGAGGAGAGTAAGGAGATGCAACTAATTCAGAGCTGGACTGAGTGGTTGTTTTCTCTGCTGTTCCTTTTCACAGCCTCAGAAAAATGATTTGCAGGAGCTGGTGTTGGACTGGGGTGTACAAAGTTAAAAATCACACAACACGAGGTTATAGTCCAACAGGTTTAACTGGAAGCACACTAGCTTTCAGAGTGACGCTCCTTCATCAGGTGATGGTGGAGGGCTCAATCCTAACACACAGAATTTATATCAAAAATCTACAGTGTGATGTAACTGAAATTATACATTGAAAAATTGATTGTCTGTTTGAAAACCATGATAGTTTCACTTCTTTCATGTGTAAATCACAAAACCTTCTTTTAAAAGGTTGCATTCTCAGCTTAGCTGTTAACAATGGTGATAGCTAGACAATATGTTGAAGGTGTTAGCCCCCTGTGTTCTCTGTCTATGCCATGATGTTTAGATTGATTCTAATCTAAAAAGTGAGGTAACGGAGTTCTACATGAATGCATGCAGTTTTTGAGCAAAGTACAATGTAACCCTGAAAGTACAAATTCACCCCACAAATTATATATAACTAAGTTTGGTACCCATAGGGAGGACCTCAACCGGCACCTTGGGTTAACGTCACATTACAGGTGGTCACCATTGCACTATACACACACACACAGACACTCCTACACACACACACGGACACACAGATATACAGACACACACACACAGACACCCTCACAGACTTAAGACACTCTACACTCACTACACACACGCACACAACCTCCAACTCAGACAGACACATACACACTCAGACAGACAAAGACCCACATGCACACATATTTTGTGGGATGAATTTGTACTTGCAGATGGGATGAATTTGTACTTTGCTCAAAAACTGCATGCATTCATGTAGAACTCTGAGCTAGTGTGTTTCCAATTAAACCTGTTGGACTATAACCTGGTGTTGTGTGATTTTTAACTCAGAAAAATGGTACTGGATTTCAATAAAACCAGATTCGATGGGGCAAAAATACTTTCAACCTCCGCTCTCTCCTGTTGATTTTCAAACTGTTTACTATGAGGCGTGAACATTGCTGGCAAAGTCAGTATTTGTTGAAGCTGGTGGTTTTGGTGATGGTGGACCACATTCTTGAACCAATAAAGCCTGTCTGGTACAAATGAAGTCTGGTACACTGAGCCATTTCAATGGATAGCTAAGAGTAATCAGACCAGGAAAGGACAGCAGATTTCCTTCCCGAAAGGACTGTATTAAGAGCAGAATGAGGACATTTGGCCTACTGAGTCAGCTCCACCATTCGATCATGCCTGATGTGTTTCTCAACCCCATTCTCCTGCCTTCTCCCTGTAACCCTTGGTCCCTTCACTAATTAAGAATCAAGGACATTAGTGAACAAGATGGGTTTTATGATTATCAATGGTCATGGCAATCAATTTGCTTATAGCAAGCCGCTTGAAACAGCAATGAGAAAACGATTACAATATCTTATTTTTAAAAAGTAAGGTCGTATTTAACAAGGTGATATTGAGTGAGGGGTATATAACGGCCAAAGTGAACTATTTTGCTCTTCTTCAAACATTACCATGGAGTCTTTCACACTCACCCAGAGGGGAAACGAACTCTCCGCCTAATATCTCATTGAAAAGTGACACTTCTGACAGTGTTCCCTCAGGATGACCCTAGTACTGGAGTGTCAGCCTAGGTTTTGTGCTCCTGTCTGTAAAGTGGGATTGAACCCACAACCTCAGATGTGAATGCACCACCTCCTGTGCCGAGGCTGACACCATCGAAGTGTGAAGAGTATGAGTAAGTCTGGCATGTGTCAGCAACTAAGCAAGTTTTTAATCTCAACTACACTCCAATGGCAAACAAAATACTAAAGGTAAATCAGAAACACAGGGGAAATCACACTGGGCTTTCTTGTATCAGTTCACAGGCTGGAGTCAATGTTGGCTACATCATTTATGTCCACCCCTATTTACCCTCAAACAGTCAGCCACATTGCTGTGGGTCTGCAGTCATAGATTCGCCTCAATGGGATGGGATACCAGATTCACCTCCCACTGACTAGGTTTTTATGACAATCTGGATAGTTTTGTGGTGACCGATGCTGAAAGGATGTCTTTCCTTTGTGGAAGAGACTAGAACTAGGAGAAGCTTTAAAAATAAGGGGTCTCCTACTTCACATGAAAATGGAACAGAATTGAACATTGCAGATCCATGGCGATTAACAACAACAACTGTTTGTGTCAACATAGTACCGTGAATCGAATGAAATGCTTCAAAGCAAACTTTAACAATGAGTCATATAAGGGTGGATTTATAAGAATCTTGGTCAAAGAACACACTTTTTCTTCTTTAACAGCGCAAGAAAGAGCAAACACTTGCAGGCCCATGGCTTTACTTTTTCAACTTCATATTAAGGACTATAATGTTTAACTTTTAACTTATTTCTTTATTTTTCTATATTGTACCTAAGATTTTGTACGTTGATACCTTTGTAGCTAAGAATGGCAACAGAAATTGCGACTTTGTACTTTTCACTGTACTCCTGTCTCCCTGCACTTGAGTACATATGACTATAGCTGAAAATGTGTTGCTGGAAAAGCGCAGCAGGTCAGGCAGCATCCAGGGAACAGGAGAATCGACGTTTCGGGCATAAGTCCTTCTTCAGGAATAATTCCAGTTCTTTTTCTCTCAGAGGTGTGTGGAATTTCTTTTCCCCAGACTGCAGGGTCATGGAATATTTTTAACACTGAGGTAAATAGATTTTTAACCAATGAGGGAGTCAAAGGGTAATGGATGTCAGGCAGGAAAGTAGACTTGAAGCCACCATTAAATCTGCCAAGGCCTTACTGACTGGTGGGGCAAGCCCAAGGGGCTGAACGACCTACTCCTAATGCTCCCGAGGATAGGCAAAGGCCTAGTGGTATTATCCCAGAGACCCAGGAAACATTCTGAGGATCCGGGTTCGAATCCCACCACAGCAGATGGTGAAATCTAAATTCACTAAAAAACCTGAAATTAGGAGTCTTGTGACCACCATAAATCCATTGCTGATCGTTAGGAAAAACCCATCTGGTTCACTAATGTCCTTTAGGGAAGGAAACTACCATCCTTACATGGTTTGGCCTACACATGACTCCAGCCCCACAGCAATGTGGTTGATTCTTAACTGCAATAAATGCTGGCCCAGCCAGTGATGTTCCTCATTCTGTGAATGAATAAAATAAAGTTCATACTCCAGATTCCTTTAATGAACTGAATTTAAATTGGGGAGCTGCTCTGATGGAATTGGAACTCACAGGTCCTGATCCATTAGTCCAGGTTTCCAGATTGCTAGGCCTTTGACATAACCACTGTGCTGCCTTACTGGTTCCTGTATAACCATCAGTGGAAGGTCACACTCAGGCCACAGATTAGGTCACGAGGTCACTGTTTCAAGCTGTGAGAACTTTGGGGAAGGTGAAGGCAGGCCCAATGAGCAAGGCAAAATTAAAAGCATTGAATTGAATTGAATTGAATTGAATTTATTGAATAGAATGCACAAATTGAATAACCTGAGCTCAAAGTGCCAACCTACACAGATATTCAAATCCCAGTTCTTAAAAATGTATAATTTGGCTCAGAAGTTAATGAAATTTTGCACGACATCTGTTGGAAAAATCAAGCACTTTCAGTTGAATACTGCCTTCCAATTCTCCTGCAGCATAGGCTTCCTAACACCAGTGTAATAAACCCAATGGTTGTGGGCGGCACGGTGGCACAGTGGTTAGCACTGCTGCTTCACAGCGCCAGAGACCTGGGTTCAATTCCCACCTCGGGCGACTGACTGTGTGGAATTTGCACATTCTCCCTGTGTCTGCGTGGGTTTCCTCCCGGTGCTCCGGTTTCCTCCCACAGTCCAAAAGATGTGCAGGTCAGGTGAATTGGCCATGCTAAATTGCCCGTAGTGTCAGGTGTAGGGGTCTGGGTGGGTTGCTCTTCGGAGGGTCGGTGTGGGTGGGCCGAAGGGCCTGTTTCCACACTGTAAGTAATCTAATCTAAACATATCACTTCTTGCTCGACAGTGGGTGACAGGCCATTTGGACCACATCTAAAACTAGCAAGAGAAGTACTAAAGAGAAATGTTTGTCATTTACACAGTCTGCTATAGAAACACAGCTTTATTTTAATCTGCTCTAAAGCTGTCATTATTAATCAGAGACAAATACTCCGGATCCAGCAAGACAGAAGTAGAAGAAAGATCAAACGCTGTCACCGACTCAAAAGCTTCTAATAATAGCTGGTGACCTTCTTCGCTCAAGAAAGCTATGTATATGGCTGGTTTTATATCATATTCAATTATCATCAAGTAATGGGATCAGAAAGGAAGCTCAGCTAAAGAGAAAGACACAAGAGGAGAATAACTACAGAATATACAACAACAACGATAACAACCTCTCTCTCAATGTCAGCAAAAGAACTGATCATTGACTTTAGGAAGAAAGGAGGAGAAACACGCTCCTATCATCATCAATGGAGCTGAGGGGGAGAATAGTTGAGAGCATTAAGTTCCTAGGAGTGACAATAACTGACTACCTGTCTGGACCATCCATGTTGATATAATAGTCAAGAAGGCACAACAACACCTCTTCTTCCTCAGGAGACTTAGGAAACTCGACATTCCCATAAAGACTGTCACCAACTTTTAATACATGCATCACAGAAAGCATCCCACTTGGGTGCATAATGGCCTAGTATAGCCTACCCAGGACCGTAAGAAACTGCAATAAGTTGTGTGCACAGCCCAGACCATCGCAGAGGCCAATCTCCCATCCACAGACTCCATTTACACTTCTCATTGTTGTGGAAAGGCTGCCAATATCATCAAAGGCCCCTCCCACCCTGGTAATGCTTTCTTCCAGCCTCTTCCGTCAGACAGAAGATATAGAAGCTTGAACACACGTACCATCAGGTTCAAAAACAACTTCTTCGCTGCTGTTATTAGACTGCTGAATGGATCTTTCTAATTTCACATCTAATGTTGACCTTGTTTTGTGCAGCTGTAACCTGTGTGTCTCGCTGTCTCAGCACCCTGTGATCTGTATGTGCTTGTTTGCTATGATCTGCCTGCACTGCTCACAAAACAAAACTTTTCACTGTACTTAGGTAATGTGACAACAATAAATCAAATTTAAAAAATAACTTGCATTTACAAAGTAATCCAAATTTTGTAATGGCAGCACGGTGGCTCAGTGGTTAGCACTGCTACCTCCCAGCACCAGGGACCTGGGTTCGATTCCAGCCTCAGGCGACTGTCTGTGTGGAGTCTGCACATTCTACCTGTGTCTGTGTGGGTTTCCTCTGGGTGCACCGGTTTCCTCCCACAATCCAAAGATGCGCAGGTTAGATGAATTGGCCATGCTCAATTGCCCATTGTGTTCAGGGATGTGTAGGCTAGGTGCATTAGTCAGGGAAAATGTAGTGTAATAGAGTAAGGGAATGGGTTTGTGTGGGATACTCTTCAGAGGATCGGTGTGGACTTGTTGGGCTAAATGGCCTGTTTCCACACTGTAGGGATTCCATGACTCTTATACCGCATTGAAACATCGCAAGAGAGTGTTCTATCAAAATGTGACACTGAACCACATATTATTATAGTTGATCAAAAGGCTAGGTAGTGTATTAAAGAGAGAAAGAAAAGTTGGGGGCGGAGGTGCGTGGATTCCAATTGAAGGCATGGCAGCCACTGAGAATAGATAAAGGCCAGAACTGAGATTGCGCATTGATTTTGGAACAGTATAGGTCTTGAAGAGATGACAGTATGGGAGATGTGATAACAAGATGATAACTGAGGCACCTGTTCCACCCCCAGCAACAATCTGGCATAGCATTAATATTTCCAAGCATATTGCATCATCAAATGAACTGATAAGTGAATTCAGTAGCCTGCTCAGTCAGGTATATCCCACTGAAGCATAACAGTGAGCAAGACTGTCTACACAAGTTTGTTCAATACTGTTCCCCCACAGGTTATGGTACAGGGCAATCCATAGTCTGAGGCTGCAATGCTGATTTGTGGGAAAGATCAGTTGCATGCTAGTGACACTGGGATGGACAATACATAAAGAATGCCGATTGATTAGCAAACTTGGTTGAGGAATGGGGAACGGCTGATTTAGATTAGATTACATTACAGCACAACCCACCCATACCCCTACATTTACCCCTTACCCAATACTACGGGCAATTTAGCATGGCCAATTCACCTGACCTGCACATCTTTGGACTGTGGGAGGAAACCGGAGCACCCGGAGGAAACCCACGCAGACACAGGGAGAACGTGCAAACTCCACACAGTCAGTCGCCTGAGGTGGGAATTGAACCCGGGTCTCCGGCGCTGTGAGGCAGCAGTGCTAACCATTGTGCTTTGCTACATAGTTCATTATAGAAAAGTCAGCCACAGGTAGGTCAGTCAAGGTAAAATTTACCCTGCCTCGCACAAGTGGATGTTTATTTGATTGTGATCGCCAAATATGAAGAGCCAGCTGAAAACTGTAAAAATGCAAAAGGTCTGCGGAGGCTAGAGTGATCGCTCTCTCTTCTGAATATCTGGGAGAATATACATCCTCCAGCTCTGTGCCACTATGGAACAGTCAAGCATTGACTTATCACCTCTTCCTTTCTGGACTGAATTAAGATTCACAGAATTTCTTGACCATAGTTTGTCAAGTTCAGCATGCAGAGGGATTCTGAGCAAAGCCCTTTGAAGAGGTGCAGGTGGAAACACTGCTGGAGCAGGCTGCAGAGACAAAGCCTCCAAAGCCATTCTTAATAGGAAAGTTGGCATCAATTTTCTCTTTGGATGTTGAAGTTCTAAACAAGCAGATGTGAGAGTTCCTTCAGCTGCCTCTGTACATTCCAGACCTTCACAAATTGTTACATAGAAAGTTTTTTTTCCTGTATTACTTTTGCTTCTTTCACCATTCATATTAAAATGATGCCTTCTCATTGTTAATCCTTTCAAGAGTGGGAACAATTTCACCTTACATACTCTGTCTGACCCAAGAGAGGGAGAGAAACGAGAGCAAGAAAGAAAGAAAGACAGGCAGCCAGAAAGCAAGTGAGGAGGACAGCACAGTTATAAAATGCCTATCACCTCAGGACATCATAAGCATTTTATAACTAATGAAGCATACCTCTGAAATGTGGTCACTGCTGTAATGAAGGAAACAGTCAGTTTGTACACATCAAGCTCTCACAAACAAGAAAGTGGTAAATAATCAGATAATCCCTTCCTTAGCAATGTTGATTGAGAGATAATGAGTCAAGATACTGGAAACATTTCCTGTTTTTCTTGCTGTGGAGTATTTTACGTGCACCTGATTTGCCAAATAAAGCATTAATTTAACAGCCCTTCACATAACAGTGCAGCACTCTTTCAGTACAGTTGTGGGCTCAGGTCTTTGGAGTGGGACCTGGATTTGAATAGCTGGATATCTAAAATGACAAATTAACGTATGCTATTATTGGTTCCATGTTTGAATCTCTTACTAGGGTAGACCAGGAACAACTTATGTTGATATTGCATTTTATTATAATGAAATGTCCCAAAGAGTATTATAAAACAAAGTATGGCACTGTGCGGCATAAAGAGATATTAGGTTACATGGTTGAAAGTTCAGTCAAAGAAATAGGTTTTAAATTCTAAAGGAAGAATAAGGTGGACTCTCCTGAAAAGTCACTAAGCTATGGGCTAAATGACCCGATAATCCCTTCACCTCAGTGTCAACACCCTTCTGCACAGCAACTTTGAATGTTTCATTGCATAAAAAGGCACTATATAAATGCAAGTGGTTGTTGTTGACCATCCACAATTTCTTTCCAACAGTCCATCTATAAAAGTACTGCGACTGGACTTTTCTGCTGAATTTAAATCTGTCAGCTGCTAAGGCTGACGTTCATCATTCACACAGCTGTACCAATAGACGCTTTAAATCCAGTAACAGGGAAATGTCACACAGTGACAGCGTGGATTACTGAGCAAAGGTAACTAAAATACAAATTTATGAATTAGGAGAAAAAGTAGTCAATTGGGCCCTTCATTCCTGCTCCACCACTCAATAAGTTGGTGGCTGACCTGCTTGTTACAAATTCCAGTCTGGGGAATCTTTGATTCTGCTGCTTTACAAGAATCTATCACCTCTGCCTTCAAAATATGCAATGATCCTATTCCCATTGCCTGCTAAGGCAGAGAAGTCCAAAGTTGTATTGCACTGAAAGGAACAAAGATTCCCACATCTCTTTCCTAAAAGGGCAATCCTTAATTTTAAAACAATATCTCTTAGTTCCGGCTCACTTACATCCTCATCCACCTTATCAATGCCATTCAGGACCTTATAAACCCCAACCAAATCACCCCTTCTTAAGAACTCTAATGAAAACAAAGCCAGCCTGTCCAAACATTCCTCATAAATTGACTGTTCGTTCCAGGCATTAATTCAGTAAACCTTCCCTGAACCATCTCTTATGCAGTTACATCTTTTGTTAAATAAGGAGACCAAAACTGCACACAAGTGTTCAAGAGGTTGTCTCACCAATGCTCTGGTTAATTTTACTTTCATTCAAGAGATGTAGACTTCGATTTGATTTGATTTAACTTGATTTATTACTGTCATATGTCCAGGTACAATGAAAAGTTTTGTTTTGCATGCAGTGCAGATAGATCATACCACAGATCATCGCAAAGCAAGGAATATAATGAATATGGCTGCCGAGAAGGTGTACAAAGAGCGAAATCAACATCAAATTTAAAGTTTGAGAGAATGCTGGGGCCACCAATATTTACTGCACCTTTCTTTATTATTATTATTGAAAAGGTGGTAGTGATCTGCCTTCTCAAAATGCTAAACTCCATTTGTCTTAGGCACACCAATAATGCAATTAGGGAGGGAGGTCTAGGAGTTTGACCCAGCGACACTGAAGGAACGGCAATATACTTCCAAATCAGGATGGTGAGTGGCTTAGAGGGAACTGAGAGAAATAGCGTTCCCATGGATCTGCTATCCTTGTCCTTCTAGATGCTAATGTCTGTAAGTTTGAAAGGTACCGTCAAAGGAACCTTGGTGGATTTCTGCAGTGCGTTCTGTGTAGTACACACTGCCACTAATGTTGGAGACAGTGAAGGTGTATGGATGTTGTGTTAAAATTGGCTGCCTTCCTGCCAGAAAGCCGTAAGCTGGTCACCTGACTCTCCATTCGGGTGATGAGATGGTGGTGGCACAAATGGGTATTTCACTCACTTCCTGTTACCCCTCCTTTACCCCACAGGACACAGTAACACGCAGTACTAAAAGCAGCTCACCAGCAACGTGCCTCAATCCTGAAACACTAACCAGAGGTAATCCAGCTGTTTCCCAAAGATACAATACAAAGACAAGATATGGATTCTCATATCAAACAGTGTGGAATTTATCATTTTATTTGTAATTAAAAATTAGCAATCTCTTTTGATTCTAGATCAGATTTATGCATCCACATTGCCAATCCTCATATCAGCTTGGATTGCCTTTGTCCAAAGTGAAGGTCTTGTTAAACATTAGCTATTCATCTCAGAAAAGATGGACAAATTGGTTCTTGGAAAAGAAAAGAACAAGTGGGATTGTTTGCACCTGAAATTTGTTGGGATCTACACTTAAATGCAGTAATTCAGATATTTCAACCAAATAAATTCATTTATGAATGCAGTGATTATCAAGTTCCTTTAAATGCTTATCTCTAAGGGAAGTAAAGGATCAAATTCCACTTTGAGATTATATTAGAATCCTGGAAGACTAATTTTGCAACAACCACACAACCTACATTCATGTAGCACCTTTAATACAGTAAACTGATCCAAAGCACTTCATAGGAACCCAAACAAACTTTGTTCAAGGTAGAGGGCTCTCAAATATAAAATGTATGAACAGACGTAGGCCATTCAGCCCACTGAATCTGCTCCCCATTGAATGGCCGGTCTGCTGATCCTCAACTCCACTTTGCTACCTTTCCCCAAACCCACGATTCCCTTACTGTCTTTCTCAAATTTGAATACTGACTTAATGACCCAGCTTCTACAGTTGTTTGCAGTTAAAAAAATTCCAGAGATTCAATATGCTCTGAAAGAAACCTTCCTCAACTCTGTCCTAACTGGATGACCCTCACTCTGAGACAATACCCTCTGGTTCTAGACTTTCCCTTTCCACAATGACCTGACAAGTGCTCTAAGAATCGTGTGTGTGAGAGAGCGAGAGCGCCTGTGTGTGAGAGAGCGAGAGCGCCTGTGTGTGAGAGAGCGAGAGCGCCTGTGTGTGAGAGAGCGAGAGCGCCTGTGTGTGAGAGAGCGAGAGCGCGTGTGTGTGAGAGAGCGAGAGCGCGTGTGTGTGAGAGACCGAGAGCGGAGAGCGCGTGAGAGAGCGAGAGCGAGGAGCGCGTGAGAGAACGAGGGCGCGTGCGTGAGAGAGCGAGGAGCGCGTGCGTGAGAGGAGCGAGGAGCGCGTGCGTGAGAGAGCGAGAGCGCGTGCGTGAGAGAGCGAGAGCGCGTGCGTGAGAGAGCGAGAGCGCGGAGAGCGTGTGTGTGTGTGAGACAGAGAGAGAGAGAGAGAGTGAGTGTGTGTGTGAGAGAGAGAGTGAGTGTGTGTGAGAGAGAGAGTGTGTGTGAGAGAGAGTGAGTGTGTGTGTGTGAGAGAGAGAGAGTGAGTGAGTGTGTGAGAGAGAGTGAGTGAGTGTGTGTGAGAGAGAGACAGAGAGAGAGTGTGTGTGTGAGAGAGAGAGAGAGT